>NW_015387236.1:177688-182809 GCF_001527695.2 Protobothrops mucrosquamatus | reverse complement strand
GCCAACGTGCCCAGAGGATACCAGATAAGGGAAGATAGCTAAACTAAAAGCACTGTAATAGTTTACAATGTTGATACAGACAACAAATGTTTTCCAGATCTTCGGGATTATAGCTACCATCATGTGGCTGATTAGGAAGTCTGGAATGGTAGAAAGCTATAGCACCAGATTGCTACACATATATTATTCATTGCGGCATAATCTTTCATGGACTATGTCCATTTCATCAGATGCATGGACTGACAGCAGAAATATATACATGAGGGGGGAGATAATAAAAGGAAAGCTCAAGGAACATAAAATGTAGCAAATAAAGATATTGATAATTATAAATAGATAGTGGCCATTCATTATTTATTCGCACAGATGTTGAATGTGATATTCTTGTACATATTACATCATCACCACATCTTTACAATCCTAACTATTGATATGTTAAATGCAAAACTAAATTGTTCCCCTCAATAGTTTGTAAGTCAATTGTAGTTATGATTCTGGAATTGACTGGGTACAATTCTTTATTGCAGGTAAAGAAAATGATGAAAGAGTCCTACTTATATACAGTAGCTAACATAAGTATACCTGCTTATGGTTTTTTCATCTAATTTAAACTTTTGGAAAAACAATCAGTTTCCATTTAATATCTCACTTCCAAGGCAGGCCAGTCAACTGATTGGGTGTCTATGCTCATCTTGCTACTTCTATACTGCCACTTTCATAATAACTTGGAAAGCATGTTAGAAGCTGGCTCTTTGTTGATATTTAACCAACAAGGATTAAGTCTAGATTGAAACCTATACCTTCTTCCAACCTTGAATATGTCATTTCCACACCTATTAATGTAGTAGAATTAATACAATTCCTATTTATTATGAACCCAGGCCAAGACATTCTTAAGAATGTTCCAATATTTAAAAACTGCTACTTTCATTCTTTCTACTGTGCCATTTCATGTTTTTAAGTCCACCATCTCCATGCACCACATATGGAGTGAAATACGCTGGCTTTTATTTAATCTACTTAGCAACTGGAGATTACTGAATATACAATTGATGTTACGAGCCATATCTACACAATACGCCAATGGCTGCCAAATAGTTAATAGTAATGACCTTGCTCAATGCATCAGGGTAGTTTTAGGAAAGGCCCATCTTCTAAATAAAGCACTCAATTTTATTTCAGATTTTTTGTGGGACCGCAGCCAATATTCTCATATAATGGACACGCTATGCAGTAACAATCTGAAAAGAGATAATAGCCTTCAAGATGTCTAGGAGTTAGGTTTGATAGTTCATTATGTATATTAGCAACCTAGGACACATTCTTTTGAAATCTTCCTGCCCGTTAATGTCCTTTATGCTAATCATTTACAAATAGACATTGTATGTGAACCATTACAATCTGTTTCCTCTGGTCTTTAATTGGATTTTATTAACTTTAAAGTATTGTTAAGCACTGATGAAGAAGAGGAGAAAAACCAACAGATTTCAGTTTCGAGGTGAAGGGGATTTATCTCATTTAGTGATACCCAGCTGGATAAACCTAAATATTAAGCAATATTGGCAATGTAACTTTGATTATGAAACAAAAAGACATATAAAACCCATAGTGAAAACATACAAAATGAAAACATGTTCAAAGCAAATTATTCAAATAATTGTCAGTTTAATACTTAAGACAAGAATTCTATTTTGTCTTACATGCCCACTTAATTTAAAAAGAAACCTTTTGAATATGGTTAATCACTATGAGAAGTAGGTAATTTACTTAAAATGACCATCCTTAAATATGATTATTGAATTTAAAGGATATGGTTGACATTTTTTTCTTATTCCTACTAGTGGTTAAGACACCATGCTGAAACCGTGAGTTCTAATCCCACCTTAGGCACAAAGTCAACTCGGTGACCTTAAGCCAATCACTCTCTCGCAACCCCAGGAAGCAACCAATGGCAAGCCAGTTCTGAAATCTTGCCAAGAAAACTGCAGGGACTAGTTCAGGCAATCTCCACTCATCACTGATTGAAGGACTTCTGCCTCCTCCCCCCCAAAAAACTATATGAAATACTTTTTGCTAATTACTTCTGTGTATGAGAGAGAGATTGAGAAGAAAGAAAGAGAACATGTGCAGTTTTTTTCCCTCTCAAGAACCAAAGTTCTTGGACCAAATCTCTGAAAGGGTGCTTGCAAGGAATGGTGAGCAATCACCAGATATGTCAGAATCAAAAATGAGGGGTCCTTGGTGCTCTCTGAGCTTGGTTGTTTTCTTGCAGACCTTTATTACCCAAACTAGGTAACATCAACTAGAACTGATGATGTTTCCTAATTTGGATAATGAAACATCTGCAAGAAAGCAACTAAATTCAGAGAACACCAAGGACCCCTCATTTCAACCCTGATGTACAAATATTCTCCTTTAGAGTCGAAAATGCATAGGACTGCATATTCCTTTTCATCATTCATTCTTCTTCTCTCTTTTTTTTTCTTTCTTCAGCCTATCTCTCATTGTCTTTGCCTCTGTCCAGCAGATTCCTAGGAAACCGATCAGGTCACTGAAAAAGTGTGATACTTTCATCTTTTTATTCTGCTAATGACACATTTATTTGTGTTTTAAATGTCCCATGGTCCTTTCAAATAATAGCTAAATCAGTAATTTTACCCTTTCTAACATTTGCCCTCTTCTATCACAATTTTGTTCTGTCCCATTTCCAAATTCCTGCATTTTTGTGCAATTTCACACAAATCTACTTTTCTGCAATAATTGTCAGCCACTGACAATTTATGCAAGTGTTTGTTCCTGAGGTATGTTTTCCATGCAACCTCCACTATTGTACACATTTTTGTATATTATCTTCCTAATATTGATTATTTTAAACAGAAAACTACATCTTTTTTTTTTTAAGAAGAGACTGAAGTATAATCTCATTCTAATTTATATTCTAGCTTGGGTAGTGAAATAAATTCTGGAGCCTATTGATAGCTCTTTACTGGTTTTGTTAAGAACTCCTGTAGTGGAATTTAACAGTGGGCTTTAATGTTGCAAAATAGTACTGCAGAGAGCCAGTTTGGTCTAGTGGTTAAAGGGCCAAGCTAGAAAGCAAGAGATTGTGGGTTCAAGTCCCGTCTTAGCCATGAAAGCTAGTCACTCTCTCTCAGTCCAACTCATCTCACAGGGTTGTTTTGGGGAAAATAGGGGGGGTATGTTAGATATGTTTACCATTTTGAATTATTCGTAAAAATAATAAAGACGGCAAATGAATGAATAAATAAATAAATAAATAAATAAATACATGAAAGAAATAGAACTTTTTGGGGAGAGGTGTTAGATATGTTCACCATCTTGAATTATTTGTAAAAATAATAAAGACAGGATGTGAATGAATAAATAAATGAAAGGAATAGAACATTTTTTTAAAGCATACTACATTATACATTTATGTCTAAGGAGATTCTCAATCATCCAGCTCATGTTTGTCCCGAAGATGCTTTTCCAAAAAGGCAACTGGATTTTCTTGGGGGGTTTTTTCCTTAAAAAGTTTCATTTCTGAAGAAGTTTCCTGGACGAGAAGTGAAACGTTTTCGATGAAAAAAAACCAATCTTTAGAAAGACATCTTTGGGACTTACTATACATTCAGTTTAGGGAGGGATATATTATAGACCGTATTTAGGGACAATGGTTTAGTCCCCAATAACTACTGATAATAATGAGAAAAGCTCCATCTGGTGCTGCCTATACATGTTGACCAAAGTAGCCCAAAAGACCAATTTAGTATTGATCTATTATGTTTCTATTGAACCAGCAGGTCTCCTGCCTGATCCTATGCAGCATTAGGCATAGGATTTGGCTATTCAAGTATATGTTCATGTCAAATTCTGACCTTGGATGATTATTAGTATTTAAATCCGTGATAAATATTTTTTTAAAAAATGACAATTGTGTAATTAATTCTAAAGTACCACATATGTAAACAGTCTAAAATGAAAAAAAAAATCATCCATCCAAAAGGGTGAGAAAAACTCTACCATAAAAATTAATTTGCTGGCAGCTGGATGCAACTGTCAAATGCAGTAAATTAACTGAGCTGCTATTAAATCATTTTTATGCCTCACACTGTAAATGTCATTGGCTATTACTTTTTCTTTCTTAATGCAAAGCAAAGTTTTATAAAATAATATTTCAACATGCACATAAACCAGCCTCAGCACTGTTACATTCTCTCTGTCTATCTGGAAAAATATATTAACAATATGGTACAACAGTAATTTCCAGGATTAAAAGAAGAGATCTTTACAGTTTAAAGAGTTTCTTAAATGGTAAGAACATAACCTTATTGTAGCGTATTGCAGTAAAAAAAAATGGCTTGACTCTAACTGCTAAAATTAGCAAGGATGCTGGTAGCAGTTAACATGTTGATAAAAAGGAAAATGAAACAAAAAAAATCAATACAAGGAATCATTTTGAACTTACAAGGTTTGTATCTTTTTGTTTACATTTTAGAAATCTGATTCAGGAAGATAAAACATTTCCTTCACAAGGATGTTATATATAACACAAGATTTTATATTCCACCACTCAGGAAATATCTATTTATATAAAGTGGTCCCAAATTCTGTGAAGAGGACAAATCCTTACAACATTTATTAACCACTCCAAGGAAGAGCATAGCCTCTTTTATATAAAGTTGCCTTGAGGAAAAGCACACCAAAACTTAGGGGAGGGTGTTCTTCAAATGCCAAGCTGACAGCGTCAGATGGCTCTGCCCAGTTAGATCTGACTAAATCCTTCCAACTGGTAAGAGTTAGATTGTAGCATCCAAGACTCCATTCCCTAAAAAAAATAAAATTCAAAGGAAACTTCTGTCTGTGGTGTTATATGTCTTTCGGTAATCACACAAGGCACAAACAACATTAAGTGACATGTGCCATTGTGAAGTGACATTTTGACACAAGGCAAGCAAAGGTCCAAATGGCAGTGATGGATGAATGTGGCCATTACTCCAGATTTTTGCAAAATGACTTTCCGTGTGTATTCACCTCTGGATTGCCATTTTGACACATATGCTATGAGGAAGTCATATGATTCACTAGTGCATCTTGTTTTGTTGCCAATTTGGGGGGGGG
>NW_015387236.1:175511-177134 GCF_001527695.2 Protobothrops mucrosquamatus | reverse complement strand
CCATTGTGAAGTGACATTTTGACACAAGGCAAGCAAAGGTCCAAATGGCAGTGATGGATGAATGTGGCCATTACTCCAGATTTTTGCAAAATGACTTTCCGTGTGTATTCACCTCTGGATTGCCATTTTGACACATATGCTATGAGGAAGTCATATGATTCACTAGTGCATCTTGTTTTGTTGCCAATTTGGGGGGGGGTTGTATCTGTGGGTATCCACACATGCACATATGCTAACTCTGTTTATCTTTCTTTCTTCTTTTGCAACAATATTACGCTGTGATTCTAAAAAAAATTTTTCTGTTTCTTGAATATTTTAAATGTATCAATATAAAATTCTCTCAGTGTAAGACAGTTCTCAACTTACATTTTTAAAAAGGTATTTTAATTATCCATGTGCATTAGGGGATTTGCTCTATATTCAGAAAATAACTTTGGACATGTTAAATAAATTCCCTGACCAAATGGAAATATAGTCTTTTTAAGTGCTTTTTTTTCTCTCTCCATGTAGTTGTTATTGTCTGTTGTCGCTTAATATTGCTATCTGCCCTGGGTGTACAACTGAATAGACAGGTAGAATATAAATGAAATGAGCAAATGAATAAATAAATAAACAAGTTAATTATTACTTATTATTAATTATTTTTACAGAATCTGCTTACACCTCAGGCTTTTGTCACAAACAATAGCTTTAATTGTTTTTTATGCTAGATACAGTATTTTCAGCAAGCTATCTGCTTTGTGTTTGCAAGTGGATGCCTCAATAAGTTAGGAGGCTGAGACTGTAGGGTTTATAATAACTTTTTTCTCATTTTTTTCTTATCAATATTTAAATTTACTCAACATTTCTTAGAACTATTCCATTCTCAAATCTACAAGAAATAACACCTTTTCATGGAAATTTTAAATAACTGCATTCTGCTTTAAAGAATAAATCACGTACCAATGTTTCCTTCTTAAAAAATAAAAAAAATATTTTCTTTATTCTCTCACAAAAAAAACTTCTTCAGCAATATTTTTTTTAAAAAAATCAATATGAATAGATAAATATAGTATTGCTTCAGAATAGTATAGAATTGTACAGTACAGAACAAACAGCTGTAATATTTGGAATTTAGTGCCCTTTAGTGGAACACTAAATTTCCAAAATAGGTTCCATTGAATTCAATGGGATTTACTCTCATAACAATACGTAAAGGAATATGGATTTAACCATCTGAATATAATATTAATATGGGTGTTTAAAAAATGGTGCACATCAGTCTTATAGAATATGCTAAATAAATAAATAAATGCAATGCAATCTCCTAGGTACTAATTTGCCATGGATTGCATTTAAGTCTCCATCCATTATGTGAATTAGAGGTGATACAAACAACAGACGTCAATATTCTATTGCATTCAGCCTAGCCTCTGATCCAACCTTATGCGTGTGTGCGCACACACGCACACACACACACACACACTGGATGGTTTATATTGATGCTGTCCTGTATATCACACTCATCAATAATGGAAATAATTGCATTTTAATAATTAAACCTCCCCATCATTTTCATAAAGCTATAAAAATGATTATGTTTCCTCCCTGCAGTTTATCTTCTCTCTAAATCAGGGGACAAAC
>NW_015387236.1:170962-174156 GCF_001527695.2 Protobothrops mucrosquamatus | reverse complement strand
TATGCGTGTGTGCGCACACACGCACACACACACACACACACTGGATGGTTTATATTGATGCTGTCCTGTATATCACACTCATCAATAATGGAAATAATTGCATTTTAATAATTAAACCTCCCCATCATTTTCATAAAGCTATAAAAATGATTATGTTTCCTCCCTGCAGTTTATCTTCTCTCTAAATCAGGGGACAAACAACTTATTTATAAACACACCAAAACAAAACAAAAAACAAAAAAACAACCCTGTATTATTATGGTTCTTCATATAGTTATCAGATCTAAGACTTAGATTGGGTTTGGCATTTTTGTCCACCTATCAAGTCCTTCCTAATAACCTGGAATAGGCAGATATTGTTTGATGGTTTTAAAGGTATTGTTGCAGGATTTAAAGTTTTCCAAGTAAAGCTTCCTTTTACTATTGACTGATGGTGGTGGTGGGGTGGTTGTTGTTGTTGTTGTTGTTTTATTGTTGTTGTTGTTGTTGTTATTTTCTTACCCCAGCCAGGTGATATCTACACAATTCTCTCCCCAATCTGCTCCAAAATGGGGGAGGGATTAGGGAATCCAGTGACTTCTTTAATCACTGATTTGTTCAAGAAGATAACATTACAGCAAATTTGTAATTTAAAAAAAACCCTCTTCAATAGCTGCTCTTTATTTTGTCCTAAAGTTGGCAATGTTATATTCAAATTTAAATTCACTGTTCCTTAATTAACTGCAAATTTAGAGTTCTAGAATTGGTCTCTCTTGCAGATCCAGCACTAAAAAAAATTCCATTGATAAAAATATGAGTTTTGATAGATGGTGGTACCATTAATACATCATTGTGCATCCCTAGTATATCACTTGGCATCTTTAAAATCAAAGGGCTGAAATATGCATAGCCATATGTCTAGTTGAAAAAATACATAAAATAGTAAGGAAAATACAGAATGTTTCAAAATAAGTAATTAAAATCCCTCTCACAAGTATGAAAGGGTCCTTTCCTAAAAGAGGTTGGGGAGAGATGCTATATAACTTCCTTGTGATGATGCTTTGCTTCCAATACTTTGCCCCAGTATATGCATTTTGGACAGAGTGAAGCAAGACGTGAAAACATTATGAAGCTGGCAATGCCTAAACACAGGTTTTGCTGAGAAAACTCTCTAAGATGCCTGTGATGTAGGCTGATCCATACAGGTAGATGTATTCCAGGAAAGCAGCCTATGCAGATAGTCCTGTCTTACAACAGTTTGTTTAGTGACTGTTCAAAGTTACAACAAAGTGAAAAAAGTGACTTATGACTGTTCTTCACACTTATGATCATTGCAGCAGTCTATGATCATGGGATCAAAATTCAGATGTTTGGCAACTGACTCATATTTATGATGGTTTCCATGTCCTAGGGCAGAGGTCCCCAACCTTTGGGGCACCAGGGACCGGTTACGTGGAGAGAGGTTTTACGGTGGATCAGAGGGGGTACGGTTTTGTGTGCTGCCTGCATCCTGCAGATGGGCCTTTGCTTGTTTGTGCAGATCAGTTGCTGGCATGCTGCAGCCCGGTAATGGTCCATGGACCAGGGGTTGGAGACCCCCATCCTAGGATAATGTGTTCACCTTTTGTGACCTTCTGACAAGCAAAGTCAATGGAGAAGCCAGATTCACTTAACAATCCTGTTACCAACTTAACAAGTGCCGTGATTCCCTTAACAGCTGTGGCAAGAAAGGTCATAAAATGGGGCAAAACTCATTTAGCATATGTCTCAGCAACAGAGATTTTAGGCTCAGTCGTGGTCATAAGTTGAGGACTACCTGTACTTCTTTCTGTACTACATATGGATGATCCTTGCTTGTTTAAACTGTTTAAAAATACCAAAGCAGGATGATACCAAATTGCTTAAGGCAAAATATACCCAATTTTTCTCAATGATACTCTCCATTTCAAAAGAAAGAATCTAATGATATTCCTAGCACAATTTTCTGTGGGAGATAATCAGTATGTCTTCCCTTTATAGATCCATGTATTATCCTGGGCAAATGAATTAATACTAGGGCTTATAGGAAGAAAGGAAAACACAACGCTACCCCTATAAAGACGATATTTGACAAGCACTGAAAGCAGTGGAAGCTTGCTTTTTATAAACCAGCTATTTTGCCAACAACTGCCACTGTGCATAATCTTCTGAGACCTACTTCTCACTATATATTTTACACAAAGGCTTGATGATTACATTTGTCATGAACTTTGCAGGGCAGGAGGTGAACATAGAAAGTAAGCTATTCAGAAATCAGGGCCGTGTGTAACACTGCACCTTACCCAAATAATTGTCTCATTTGATCCTTGGTGATTGATTAAATTTTAAATTCACATGTTAATATAATCCTGCTGCAAAGTAAATTAAGTACTATTTGCTTGTGTGTTTTGTCAATTGTAAAATGCTACTGGTAGATATTCATTTTCTGGGCTTCTAATTGTTTCCTGCTCAAACGATGGAGCAGAAAGTGAAAATTAAAAACTTACATCCGTGAAATATGTAAGAATCAATCTATTATTTTTGCTTGCTAGGAAAGATAATAAAGTGTCCAGAAGCTTGGACATGGAACTTACAGTCACCAGACTGCCATTTCCATTTATGTTAACCTAAGCACCTTGCTTAAGGGATAGAATATAAATGTGAAAAATAACATAAACTATTAATCTTAAAGCCATTCTTCCTTGACAGTTTGTCAAAAGTTTGTCAGGGTCATTTATGGAGGTGGGGCATATGCACAGCCATGACACAAATAAAAAAGAATAGGGTCCACATTGGCTGGTTGTGTCTGCCATCTTGTTTTTGTCAGTGTTTTTTTGCAGGGGGGGGGAGGACAGAGCAAAAATATTACACACCTACCTTGATTCATAGTTCAAATATGCATGTAAGTCACTGGTGGGATTCAAATATGTGAACAACCGGTTCTCTGTGTGGATGTCGCTTCCGGAAGTCCATTCTGGGCCTGGACAACAAAAAATAGCTACCAATTCTGCCGAAGTGGTGTGAACTGGCTGAATCCCACCACTGATATAAGTGTTCAATCCATCAACTAAGATAAAGGACAGAGGAACTGAGGTTTGGACGGTTTTCTAAGCATATAATTAGCTCATATTCTTGCACAATTTTCCTCAGGAGCACTTTTTTCCCCCTCTGATGTAGATGTCTGCTATGAGAGGAAA
>NW_015387236.1:166818-170134 GCF_001527695.2 Protobothrops mucrosquamatus | reverse complement strand
CTACCAATTCTGCCGAAGTGGTGTGAACTGGCTGAATCCCACCACTGATATAAGTGTTCAATCCATCAACTAAGATAAAGGACAGAGGAACTGAGGTTTGGACGGTTTTCTAAGCATATAATTAGCTCATATTCTTGCACAATTTTCCTCAGGAGCACTTTTTTCCCCCTCTGATGTAGATGTCTGCTATGAGAGGAAACCAAATAAAAAAATATTTCTAAACTCTTTAAGAATTAATTTTTTTGTTTTCCCTGTATGCTTTATTAATTTAAAAACTAATTTTTAACTGAGTACTATATTTTGATATAGATGAAACCATTTCTGTGATGTTAAATACAAGGTGCTTTACAAGTGATCAGGCAGAACTACAGAAAAATATCTGAACTTCATGCTACTACTGCATTCCTCCACTTATTTATCTGCTCATTAAGTTCTAATGAATTTAATACAGTAAATATATTTAAAATTAGACTATATCAGTGTTTCTCTATCTCCAGACTTTTGAGATGCTGGCTGGGAAATTCTAGGATTAAAGCTCTCACAAAGTTGTTGAGATTGAGAAATACTAGATTATTTGAAGCACTAGGTCTGCTATGTTTTTAGGCAGTCATGAATAAGAATCAGAATGTTGACTTAAAACAAAACAAAGAAAAACATAATCTTTTTTGAACATACCAGAATTAGTTATAGATGTCAACGCTGCAAATACTGTATATTCTTGCTTTGACAATATGCAGAACTGTCTGGTATTTTTATAGTTAAACCAGGCAACAGTGAAAAAGGGAGGAGAATAAAGATAGCCCAGGAAAAAGAAACCGGAAGTAAATCACATCTTCCAAGTTAATTGGAAGATGTGAACCATGACCCCAAAACAAGGGAGTGGAAAAATGATTAGAATGTATGTGTAACGGAAGAAGCCAGATCTAAGCATTTCCACCATGCCGCACTGACGTCTCTGTAACCTTAATAAATGCTTTTAGGAAAAAATATGCCTGAAAGTCTTTTTAAGTGTTTCGTTAATCAGACACAGGACAATAGACTAGATTCGGCTCTACAACATATCTGAATATTGTTTGGTACAGTTCAGCTATATTCCCTATAAATGGCACAAAGTGCTAATTTTATTATTTTCTCAGTGCAACTATCTCATTATATGGGACCTTCTAATATAGCTGATTTAGACTGACTTAGCCCAAGGAGAAAGAATAAGGAAGGAACCTTCAAGCAAACTAATATTATTTTGGCTCAGCTTGTTTCAATTTCCTTTCTGAAATCATGCATAGGATTGGCTCTGTCAATAGGCAGAGGGACACAATTGTTTTGTTTTTGTTTTGTTTATGATTCATGAATTTACTACATTTTTAGATTCCCTATAGCAACAGCCCTTTCAGATTACAGCTGAGTAATGCTAAGTTAGTTCCTCTCTCTCCAAATATCCTGACAAGTTTGATATGAGTTTAACTAGGAGGAAGAAAAGAAACTGTATATGATACCATTCCAACTTTGGTAGTAGACTTTGAAATCAAATTGTATTAATATTACATTTCAGAGCCTTTTCCCATTTTTGAATGTACCATTACATTCTGTACTTTTGAATGATTGTACCAATGTCCTTTACTTTAAAGAGAGGCAGCTGTCAAATAATTAGAAATACAATTAATTCAGTAATGTTTCAGCGAACTTCCTTCTAGTTCAGCTGCACCCACAGAATATTGTGCAAAAGAATAGAGAGAGGGGAAAAATTGAAAATACCTGGAGGAAAAAAAAGAGAAAGAACAAACTGATGGGGTAAGATGGATTACTTGAATTTTCCACCAATCACTGAATAACACATTGGCTAAAGCATTGATTGATGAAGTATTTAAGTCGTCAATCTCACATCACAAGCCTTTTTACAAATGGCTGCAGAAAGGGCCTGACAAGACGGTGGTATCAATGGAAGTTGGCTTTGCTACAAAATGTAAGAAAGACCTCTACAATTTGCTCTATGGCAAGATGTTCAATAACTATTTTCAACGGCCGCTTTGCCAGCAAATGTTAACATGTCGGTATTCTTTACTTAGGATTGCTGTCTACCTCCAAATTTATAAGCCTTTAGGATGAGATTTACTTTCTTTGAGGTTGGGCTAAATTATGCTTTATTTATGTGGTCATTTCCATTTGAATGGAATTTGTTTGAAGTAATGAATACTTTTTGCCTCTTTATATCTATTAGAATATATTAAATTACTCTGTCAGGAATCACAATTTTCATTTACAGAAAAATTATGCTCAGCTATTCCTCACTTAACTACATAGTGGTAAGTAGTGAAAATTAAGAAATAAACATCTACTTAGAATATTTACGAAGAGCATAAAATCGGGGATGAAAGCTATGTAGAATTAGCAATGTTTAATTGAATGCAATCTTATTGTTGGTTGCAATTCATATGGATATGCTAGGTAGACAGAAATACACCAATAAACTATCCTCAAAAACTGAGGATTTTCTAAATTTTTGAAACTGTTTGAAACTCTGGAGTTCATTAAGTACAACTCATTTATTACTGTAAATACAACTCATCCATCCATCTTATCTGCCACTTGTCAATAATGCTTTGTAAAACTTGAGTGATCAATTCATGCTTCCCTTAGTGTCTAAGAGAATGGTAGCAAATCTCTAGGTCCACATGTTGCAAGTACAACTGAAACAATATTCAATTATGGCTAAAGATAAGAAGGACTTTGCCACATTGTTCAGCATATGGGAGGCCAAGGATTTTCTCCCTACAGCTGTATTACTACAGCATGAGATACCTTTTACTCTCAACATTGTTAGTTAACAGCAATTGCTAATTATCTACAGTATATGAATATGGTGTCCAATATTCCCTAATATCATTAAAAAATAACATTTATGTAAAATAGCTCTTAGATGTATATATCACTTCACAGTGCTTTACAGACCTCTCTAAGCGGTTTACAAAGTCAGGATATTGCCCCCAACAATCTGGGTCCTCATTTTACCAATCTTGGAAGGATGGAAGGCTGAGTCAACCTTGAGCCAATCAGGATCAAACTCCTGATAGTGAGCAGAGTTAGCCTGCAATACTGCATTCTAACCCCTGCACCACTACAACTCAAAATCCACTTTCTTTGCTTCTCAATATATTCCATGACTCGAGTCATACTACTACGAGAACATCTAATGCTAGTATAGGCAGCAGGGAGTAAACAGGAATAAATTGGCAGTTGATCATGCATCTGTCTCATTCACCATAGCTGCAATATGGCAACCTGATTAATCATTCAAAAATAAATTCACGTTTGTAGTGGG
>NW_015387236.1:154854-166291 GCF_001527695.2 Protobothrops mucrosquamatus | reverse complement strand
CGGAGAAAAGGTGGCGGAACTCAAACCTGGCCACGCCCTCATCAAACCCTAGGACCGCCCCTTTAGAGAACAGGAATGCAAGTAAAATTTGGGAGGGGCTATTTCCGGTGTGGGAGGGGCTATTTCCGGTGCGGCCGGCCCGGAAAAAGGTGCCGGAACGCCGTTCCGCCGCGTTCCGGCTGAAAAAAAGCCCTGGTAGTGGGTATTTTAATTTAAGCAGTTTTGAATAATCAAGTGCCTACTTCACTGCAGATCTGGACTTTAATTTCTTACTATGTGTCCCATTTTAACTGATCTTAATGTCCTAAGGAGGGGTGGGGAGCAGAAATAAGCAGTGGTATATTGATGTGATTGCCTTTCAGTTCCTTATTAAAATGATGAAAGAAAAGTGTTTTCTTTAAATTATCAAGAATGTTACGCTCACATTAACACTGTACTACATCCTGCATATGCCAGAGTTTTCTGCTGAAATTGGAGCGGCAATACATGGTTTTGTTAAAGGCAGAAGTCGGAATTTCACATCCATGTGTGCATAAAAATCATTGTCAGCATAAAAGAAACCCACTTCAGTTGCTCACTGAAAGTCATTTTGGCACATGAGTGACCACAAGGAGCAAAACGATCCGGTTACCAGGGAATGTCTGTCTAAAGTTTATCTACAGGAAGGTCAGATTGTAGGATGGCTCATAAAATTCTTCTCACACTTAGAAAGCTTCTGAAGCCATTCACACAAAGGATGCCCTCTACCAAGATGCAGAAAATGAAAGGGCAATGTTCAATATAGATATAGTGTTCGACTTACAACTATTTATTTAATAACCTTTTGTGACTTTTGATCATTTTTCACATTTACGACCATTGCAACATCCCCATGATCACAGGATCAAAATTCAAACGCTTGGAAACTGACTCATATTTATGACAGTCGCAGTGTCCCAGAGTCATGTGATCCTCTTTTGTGACCTAACTAGCAAAGTCAACGGGGAAGCCAGATTCACTTAACCATCATGTTAGTGGTTTAACAACTGCAGTGGTTCACTTAACAACTGTGGCAAGAAAGTTTGTTAAAAAGGGGCAAAACTCACTTAACAACTGTCTCGCTTAGCAACAGAATTGTTTTGCTAAATTGTGGTCATAGTTGAGGGTTACCTGTAGCAGTCGTAGTAGAAGTATTTTTAAAAGATGGCCAGGAAAGCATTATAAGCCAGTGTAAAAACATTCTTGTCTGACTTAATTTTTTCTAATTCTAATTGCTAGGGAACAGAATGTTGTACCTTTCAGGAAAATTTCATGGCACTTATTTCATAGGAAAAGCACGATTACTTATTGGGATCAGCCCAAGTATCCGCTGATAGAAGAGAGATTAGCACTAGGCAGCAGTATGGTGTGATTGACTCAACTTCTGCATCTAAATATATGCAGATGTATTTTGATAAAGGATGTTGCTCCTTCATCACCTTTGAGGGCAGACATCACATTTATACCAAAGCAAATGGCCTTTGGGGAGAGAGCTTTAAGGTATTGTAATTGTATTTAAGGATGACATAGCGATGATTCTAAAGATGAGAATCTTACACTTTAGCCCTTTAGATTGAAAATCTAATTCAAATTCTATCTATCTATCTATCTATCTATCTATCTATCTATCTATCTATCTATCTAGCTAGCTAGCTAGCTAGCTAGCTAGCTATCTGATTTTTATCCTTGGTCCTGGCTTTTCCTTAAATCCAATATGAGTAAAGCATAAGTGAAGAGTCTTCAGTGGGCCAAATCAGCAATGATTCATTTCTTCCAAGGGAAGATGAATTTGTCACCCAGGGACTCACTCTCAAACACTTGATTTTAACTTAGCTGGCAGGATCTCATTTGAGGTACAACTAAAGTCTTGTCAAGGAAAATGTTTATCACTAGGAGTGAAATACAGTACAAAATGTTTTGATGAATGAGATTGTGGGCTGTGAGTTTTATGCATTTTGTAATGTTTGTTTACATGCCTTTATATTGTTTTCCCTCATTTTTAAAACTGTTATATTTGCTTTGTTTATAACTCATTTAGAGTAATATACAGTATATGAGGTTGCCATACATTGAACTCATACATTTGGACTAATCCAGGTATGTCCTTTTAGGTGCCACATAGGGGAAGACTTATTGTTTTGACTTAATATTGATGGTATTTTTTATAACAATATTTTATTATTTTTTATATAACAAATCCTTAATATTTTATCAGCAACATGTTGTCTGGGTTCTAATATTTAGCTTACTAATACATGTTAAACTTTCTCTCTACCTTGTTTTTCTAGCCATTGATAAAATGTATTCCATGTTCTAAAGTATTCTGAATCTTCTTTCTCCTTCATTTTCAATGTAACTCTGTCCATTTCTGCACAGTCCAAAATTTTCCTGATTATCTCTTCCTCCACTGGTAATTCTTAATCTTTCCAATGTTGAGCATACACAATTCTCGCTGCCGTTAATACATGTAACATTAAATATACACATTCTTTCTCATAATTTCCTGCAATTATACCTAACAGAAATAATTCTGGTTTAAAATCTATGTGTTTTTTTTGTCAGTTTCTCTAACCATATATGTATTCTTGACCAATGTTGGTAGTCATTATAAATCATAAAATTGATATTTCCAAGCAATGGTAGATTAGATGTATCTAGTTATTTAAAGCCCTTGACCTAGTGTAAGTGTTTAGCATAAAGCTGCATGATCATACTTAACAAACAATAATTGAACTGATAATTTCAAGTTTGGTATGTCTGTGCACATGCGTGTGCATGCATGTGTATGTGCACATGGAAGAATTGTGGATGTCACAATCCTACAGTTCATGCGATGGCATTTTCACCAGGTATCCAGTTTGCCAAGCATTCAGAATAATGTACAAATAACTTGCCATTTCATAAAAGTTTCACAAAACATATTTGTAACAGACTGTGTAGCAACCATCAGATCTCATATACAGCTAGTCTATACAGGTTAAAATGGTAATGTTTTTTACTGGATTTCTTAATTCGTATGACCAAGTTCTAACATACTTCTTGAATACCTTAAGCCTGTCAGCCAATGTCCATAGTTTCACTAATCTACATTGGTCTACTTTATATTGCAGAAATCAAAAATCAGGAAAAAAGATGGTGGCAGTTGACAAGGCAGCTTAAACAGAAACTTACAGAACTAGCACTCCTACAAAAGAATCTTCTTCTCTATCATCCATACAACATATGTTCAAAAAATTATATCACTATTCTTGAATTCCAGTTTTGAGTTTGCACAGCAATGAATGGTTACTATATCTCTACCAATTAACTTTACTAATAGCTAAACTACCATTTTACAGCTGATGTTTATTCTGAGGCCAGTTTATAGAAGATACGATTTTTTTAAAAAAAAAAATATTATTTGTCATTGACACACAATAAGGCAATACAGTTTCTTATTTGAAGTTGCACTGTGGTTGTTTTCTTAGGAATAGAATAGAATAGAATAGAATAGAATAGAATAGAATAGAATAGAATAGAATAACAGAGTTGGAAGGGGCCTTGGAGGTCTTCTAGTCCCACCCCCTGCTCAGGCAGGAACCATTTCACACTGGACTGGTTGTCCAGTCTCTTCTTAAAAACCTTCAGCATTCACAACATCTGGAAGCAGATTGTTCCACTGATTAATTGTTCTAACTGTCAGGAAATTTCTTCTTAGTTCTAGGTTGCTTCTCTCCTTGATTGGTTTCCATCCGTTGCTTCTTGTCCTGCCCTTAGGTGCTTTGGAGAATAACTTGACTCCTTCTTCTTTGTGGCAACCATTGAGATATTGGAACAATATCATGTGAAGCTTAGCTGGTGCCACATAGCCAACGCTGTTTGCTTGCAACTACAGAAAGATTTATATCTCCAGACATACAATACAAAATAACTTCAAGAGTGGAAAAGAAGGCAGATGTTTGCTTATTCAACTTAGATTCTTATGAGTTTCCCAGCTGACTAAATCCATGAAGATAAACATAACACAATTTCTCTACCAACAATGGTTCACATGGTCTCCAAATAAATATTACACTTATTCTTCCTTGTTTTCATTAGTCCTGGAAGGTTATGCAAACAAACCTATGGTAGCACCCAAAGAAGTGGTTTAGGCCACATCTTTCTCAATATGATGTTTATTCCAATTTTGTGGAAATAGCATTCTTAGATTTCCAGGCAAAGTTTATGCTACCTGGGAATTCTTGAAGTTATAGCCTCCAAACATCTTATGGCTCTAAATAAAGGATGGGAACTATATACCACCCAAGTACCATTGAAGAAGGGCATATTAGAGTATTATTATTTCCTTTCCCAAACATGCCTGACATCAAAAGCTGTTGTAACTGATGAAGTGAGTTGCCGCTTACAAAGGCTTATGTCTTTTAATAAAATTTGTTAGTCAGAAAAGATGCTGTCGGATTTCTTCAGATACTTACCATTATAGATTAACACAGTGGCTCAACCTGTGGTCTGTGGATCCTGGGGGCCATAATGTCATCACAGGGGGTCTGTGAAGGCTTGAAGAAATGTTATGATTTAAATCCTGAGTTAGGTCTTGAGGGTCTGTAGCTATGGTCTTTAAAGGGGATCTGTGGTGAAGAAAAGGTTGAGAACCACTTCATTAACACATTTCTTCTCCTCCTGTGCCAGAAGCTCTTAAGAAATACCAGCCAACTGACTTCCAAGTTAGACGTTGTGGTGTAACAGATGCAGGAAAATGGGGCTCTGTTTTCCATATCTGATTTCACTCTGCTGGGGAGGGTTTAAAGCAGGCATGTCAAACTCACGACATCACTTGATGTCACGCGATGTATCTGCGACTTTTCCCCCATTGCTGGCAATGGGGTGGGCACAGTTTTGGCATGACTCATCTAGCCCATGGGCCGGCAGTTTGACATGCCTGGTCTAAAGTCACCCCGGAGAGGCGACAAAAAATAAGGGGACCTTCATCGATCATGGAGGGGTGGCAGCCCTTCCATTTGATCCGAGGAAGCCCTTCAAATTGGCAGAAGAAAGACTGGCCACATTTATGTGGCCAGGTAGAAGCCACTGACAACCCAAGATAAGCACTAACTAGCAACTTCTGAACAACACGGATGGAACTGGATGAGAACGATCCTTTCTTTATAACTTTAAAACCTTTTCCTGGAAAAAAGAACTCCCAAAGCAAAGAATCCCCCAGATGATAGAGAGAAGGGGAATTTCCACCCTGTTCTCTCAGGAAAAGAGAAGTGGTGAATAACTTTCTTCAGGGGAAAATTAGAGAAAACTACAAGATTAATTTGGATTTAATATAGAGACATAGCTTTGACAAATTTGGGGACTAAAAGTATTTTTAAGACTTTATATTTGAAAAGATATTTGGAAAGTTGGTGAAATGGGTTTGGATTTAAAAGCTGGAAGATGGATGTTAACATCCAGTGGTGAACCTTGGCATTACAATTTATTATGCTTAAAGAAAATTTGGCACGAAGCTCAGACATAGATAAGACTCTTTGTTGTTCCTGGAAACTTTCACTTTTGCAGACTGCAGCTGGGAAAAGGGGAAAAAAATCCTTGGGCTGTTTTATCTGTATGAAGGAGACAATAAACCATTCTAAATTACAAATTTAGAAATTTGTAATTTTGGATTACAAATATTGACTGACTTTTAGTTTCAAGAATTATCAAGAAATATTAAGAAACAGTAGGAAAGTTGCTGCTGGACTATTTTTTTTTTAAGAAACATGGATAATCAACAAGAAAATATAAATGAACTTCAAACATAAATTCTTTCCATATTGAAATTAATTCAAGAATCAATTGTTTTAAATTATGAGGAGACTAAAAATAATTTAAATAAAATAAATGAGCAACTCTCCAACTTAAACTTACAAGCAAAAAATGTTCAGAAAATGACCATAAAGTATGAACTTTATGAGAAACCAGAAGAAAAAATAGAGGAAACTGATATAAAGATAGAAGATTCAAAAGAAGAAACCAACAGATAGGTGCAGATAAATAAAAATTTGGAAGACCCAGATATAACACCAGAAATGGGAAAGACACTTTACTTTTCAAGACTTCAGATCATATTTGAGGACAAGGAAGAAGAATTGATAGAATGGATGGCAGAGCTGTCAGGAAAAATGCTGAAAACTGGGAACAAGAAACTAAAAGAGAAACTGAAGGAGAAAGAAAATGGAGGCTGTTTAATGAATATAAATGGATTAAGCGTTTTTACAAAAACACTTTAATTAAACTGTCTTTTTATTCCAAATAATATATACAGAAACAGAGGAAGAAATACTTGGTGACTTAAATGTACTGAGTTGTAAAATTATTTGGCAAAGGAAGAAAGCTAGATTGAAGAAAATAGAGGTCCTGACTAATTAGATTGGGTATTATACCATCTAATTGATATGTGAATATGATTAAAAGAATAGACAATTGTAAGAAATAAAAGGACTATTATAAAATAGGAGGATGTGATTTGTAACTAGGATAATTTTCTATAAGATGGGAAATATGAAAATACTAAGAGGGTCGATATAAGGGAAGCTCTTAGTTACCCAAATGTAATTAATTATGAGAAAAATGATAACTGGTAAAGTTATTTTGAATGTGGATGGGAAATTAAAATTGAAAAAAAGAGAGAAAAAAACAGGATACGGATTGAATAAGGGAACTCTGATTGCAAATACATTTGAGATGTTTTGGCTAGAGAAGATATTATAAACTGATATTATTGACACTATGTATAACATTAGAAACATGTGATGAAGATGTTTATATTTAATTGTATAGGTATTAATATCAGTAAGAATTATACTTGTATAGTGGGGAAAATGATTATTATTGGAAGAAGCGAGGATCAGGGAAATACTGGATGGTGTAGTATTGGATTTTGAGTGAAAGTTAATACTGAATGACAAAGGAACCCAGACACCGAGTTGTTTATTAAGTACTTATGATTGTAAAACTTGAAATTAATAAAATATTTACAAAAAAAAAAAGAAAAAGAAAAAGAAATATCAGCCAATTGTGTTCTCTACAAGAAAAATTTTGGATATTTTTCAGATAAAAGAACCCTCTATGAAATTTCCAAGAGGTAACTCATACTGACACAATACATGGGGTAACTTCTCCATCAAAAAAACAACTCCTCCTTTCTTTATAATGGAATTGTTCTAAACCCCCCCCCCTAATTATTCTGGCTTACTCTTTTCCATTGCTTCTATCTTCCAGGTATGTAGGTGCTTCCACTCCGAAATTTAGTCAACATGATGAATCTGGAAGTCACCAAGATATGATTATGGAGGACAAGCCGAAAGGAACTTGAATTAAGAAATCCAGAAAGAAAAATGAGAAAGAAAAAGAAAATAGCTGAAATATACAAACCATCAAATTGGCTAGTATGGTTTTAATCGCCAATTATGAGAATGTACATTTTTGTAACTTTCCCATTAAATCAACATTTCCCTGCACATACAAACCATCACATAAGCAGTACTTGACACAGAGATGCAGGGGTGTTTCGTGTCATACATTTTATATTAAGCAAATCTTTATCATAAGAAAGCAATGTTTTTGCTAAAGATTAGGGATTTTTTCAAGCATAGGCATGGCATTTAATCTATTTTCAAAGAAAATGTGTATATTTCTACTGTGACTCTTTAGTGATAATGATATGCTTTATCTTTAGGGCTTGCCAGTGCATTGCATGATACAAGAACATATACTACAAACCTGGATCATTTATCATTCACTTAGCTTAGAATGGCCCTGTTTATCCTACTTATGGGAATTACTGTCAAAATAGCAGCCGTCATAATAATAAATGGTATTTCCCATAGCATAGTACAAAAACTTCATCTTTAGCTTGTATTTGGCCTTTGTTTTATCAATATGTTTAACTCTAGGAAATTGACCCTTTGTAGTTCTCCTTGAAAAGTCACTCCTTTAAAAAAAATGGAACTTTTTTTTTTTTAAAAAAAAGGAGATGAAAAGGGATTTTTAAAAATAATTCTATCCTACATTTGAGTTTGAAAAGGCAAAAAGCTTTTATCTGGTTTTCAGAAGAATTCAGCATATATACTTAAATTGGATTTAATTCTGATATTGTCAGAGGCTGTTTTGATAGTATATGAATGGTGATAACCACAGAAAATTGGGCCATCTACATAAAATCAGGTTGATAGAATACATTTAATTAGGGTCAATCCTAAAATTTTTGTTAACTACCTTAAGTCAAACAGAGCACTCAAAGCTAGCCAAAGTATGTTGGCAATTGAGATTTTAAAAATCCCACAAATAAATTTTCCTAAAACGATGCAGTAATACATTGAGTAGTTAAAAATGTGCTATCTTTTCATAATGATATCCAAAACGTCCCGAGGCAACTGTTTCCTTCCATATGAAGGTAGAGATAATCCCAGATGTACTGTTACTGAACTAACTGTTCAGCTTCAAACGGTGGAAACAATTTCTGGATGTAATGTCTAAATCTTCTCTTTAGGCTCATCTGTCTTTTCATATCCTTGATAAAGTTGATGGATCATAAATTAAATCAACTTTGCCACTATGTCAACCAGAAACCTCACTGACTTAGGACTGCTGCTATTAGATCATTATTTTATATTGCTTCAAGTAGGTTTTATTACTCTGTGATCAGCAGGTTGGGTATATTATCACCCCCCCCCCAAATGATTAGGTATCCAGACAAATGACCTATCTTTCTAATGCCCCATCTACTCAACTCTCTTTTACTTATTTAGTCATGTGATCAAGCCTCTCCTTGATCACATGACTTTATTCTGCCGATATATCTTAAAGAAGATGGTGAGATTATCATGCAGTTGAGTACCCTAGGTTTAATTATTTTTATTTTGCTAAGCAAAGAAATTATTATGAGAGCTGTAGTTCGACAGGGCAACAATCAGAAAAAATTACAATTGCTGCTACCTGTATCACACAACAAAAGAACACCTCAAAACATTCCCTTGCCCAAGATTCCTGCTGCACTGTATTGAAAACAACAGGTGCACACAGCAGATGGTGGTTGCACAAGGAAACAGCAGATGCAACATGCTATTTACATATCCATTGGCCAGTGTTTGATTTATTTCCAAAATTAGAATTTGATACATTCTTTTAGTTTGCAATACATTTCTACTGAAATTACATTCCCTCCAGAACAGTCTTGAACCAAAAACATTGGCACTAGAACAAGTGAAGCATTAAGACTTTGTAAATAATTATCATCATTCCTCTAACCCTCAACTCTGGAACATTGCTTCATTTTTCCCAATCTAATTCCAACCATTTGACGCCTGCTGCTTTTGCTTGATGTCAAGGTTGGCATAACATGGCCTGATCAATAATTGCCCCACATTAAGCTGTTTATTTCTCCGAAGACCCAATCTGGCTTTGCATATCTTTTTTTTTCATTGTTGATCCACTAGAAGAATGATGACAAGGAAATACCAGGAAATCTATGTTCCCTGCTCACCTCCGAGATATCTTGTATTATGCATCATATCAGCATTCTGGCTAATATGATTTTTCCAGTGCCATGGATCTTTTCTCGTCTTACTGTGAAGCAAAACAAAGTTGTAAATCAAAGGTGTGACTCACAGGCAGAGCAGAAGAAAGATTTAAGTTGTTCTCCTGATCTAATTTTAATCAAGGAACTTTCCAAGTTATAATGAGTTGTGTTTGGATAATATTAAATGTTACCTGGGGAGTATGTAATAAAACAAAGATGTCTGTTGAAATCTCCATTTATATGTCTTTTTGATAAGGTGAGATAGTCATTAAGTTTTCACTTTACAAATGGAAATTGAGACAGAAAATCCAGTTTGTCCAAGAACTGCTAGAATATCTCAATGCTATGGGAGACAATTGCATTTTAACACAAAACTTGGAAATGTCATGCAGCCGAAAAGCAGAAGTCTGAGCACAAATTGACACACAACTGGCTTCAAGACAGTTCTATACTGTGCTTCCATTACTGAACAGAATCATTATGTGATATAAGAATAAGATTGAATAGGAGAAGCAGATTAATCTATATAGTACCATGAAAAATAAAATGGAGATATTCACAAATAATTTTTATCATGAATTGACTGCATTCAGTTTTCATATAAAAAATAGACGATGTGATATTTGCTACCACTAGTCAAAATGCTACATTTTTTCTTACAACCAAGAACAACAAATGTATTGCCTCAGAGCTCCCAGCACCAGAAATGTAGCACCTGTCACTGATTCATTAAAGTAGCCATATCCCTTTCTGCATCTGTTTCAACATCTGCTGCTACTACCTGATCCTTCAAACCAGAAGGGTGGTCTGATAAGTTGTCAAGCAGGGCTGCACATTCCAAATAACTTTTCTAAAAACTGAATCCAAAAGACCGCCCGGCCCTATAGAATAACCAGTGATGGAATGCAATACATCCAATTCATGCATGGGTGAGGCATCTGTGCAGGTCTTTCTAATCCAAAATTCTATACCCTACACAGTATATTTCAATGTGAGTTATACAAAATGCTGCAATAAATGCCTCCTTGAATATACAATGTGGTTCACAATGCAATAGCAATAGCAATAGCACTTAGACTTATATACCACTTCATAGTGCTTTACAGGCCTCTCAAAGCAGTTTACAGAGTCAGCATATTGCCCCCAACAATCTGGGTCCTCATTTTACCAATCTCGGAAGGATGGAAGGCTGAGTCAACCAGTCAAACTCCTGGCAGTGAGCAGTGAGTTAGCCTGAAATATTGCATTCAAACCACTGCTCCACCACCAGATGAAATCCATCCATTAGAATAAAGTGAATATATAGGCATATATGTACGTACAGATATTTCTCAACTTACAACTTACAACCACAAATGGGATTGGAATTCCATCACAAAGCAATGTAGTCAGAAGCAAGATTTCACATGACCGCACGGCTTAGTGGTAGCAATCTCAGTACTCCCAGTTGCTGTCATTAACCGAGAATCACAGGCATTTAACCAAGTAACCATCCCAATCTGAGCCATTCTGAGCTTGGTCCTTCCCAGCCCTGAGCTTCAGTAAAACAAGGGACAGCCTCCAATTCTCCCACCGCTTATCTCCCACCACCACCACCATCTATGCACTTTTAACTGCCCTTACTCTACGTTGCAAGGCAGTGAGCAGCCCCCAAAATATGCAGCTCTGGGGCTGCCTGCCCCTCTCCAGGAAGCCACGCTCATTTCAGTCCAGTCCCAGCTACAGTCACCCTCACCATCCTGCATCCAAGACTCTGCCCCTCCAGCTGATCTTCACCATCTTCTTGGTTCCATTGCTGGCAAGGTGTGCCCCAAATCCATGGTGCCAAAAAGCCCCTTTGCACTGCAGAAGAAAAAAAAGAAAAAGCTAAAAGTA
>NW_015387236.1:138966-154580 GCF_001527695.2 Protobothrops mucrosquamatus | reverse complement strand
TGCCCCTCTCCAGGAAGCCACGCTCATTTCAGTCCAGTCCCAGCTACAGTCACCCTCACCATCCTGCATCCAAGACTCTGCCCCTCCAGCTGATCTTCACCATCTTCTTGGTTCCATTGCTGGCAAGGTGTGCCCCAAATCCATGGTGCCAAAAAGCCCCTTTGCACTGCAGAAGAAAAAAAAGAAAAAGCTAAAAGTAGCAATGATTAATATCATAGAGAATTAATAGAGCAGCGGTTCTCAACCTATGGGTCGCGACCCCATTTGGGGTCGATCGACCATTTCACGGGGATCGCCAAGCAAGGCTGTCCGCCATTTTTTTTCCCCTTTTCCGGTGGGTGCCTTACCTCCCTTGAGCTGGGCCAGCTGCTGGTCGGCCTGCTCCGTCTCTGCCTCTTGCCAGCTACGCCTCGGCCGGCGCAGGGGGTGGAACCATGCATGCGCGGTGCTTCCGGGCAGGGAAAGTCCTCGACTTACGACCAGTTGGGTAGTCCTCAACTTATGACCGGTTTAGTCCTCGACTTATGACCGGTTTAGTCCTCGACTTATGACCGGTTGGGGGTCGCGGCATTAAAAAGGTTGAGAACCACTGTAATAGAGGGTTAACGATTGCAAATACAGATACACAGGGGTTTATTCAAAATTGGAGATTTTTGTAAGAGGTTTTCCCTATTATTAAAGAAAAAACAAAACATTAATTAGGATATAAAACAACAGAGCATTTATGGATTTAAACTTGTTTCTATGTACTATAAAGGTAAAGCAATCTATAAATCTCCCAATAACGCATTTGAAAAAAATAATATTAAATTACCTGTTTCAACCTAAAGATTTGATATTCCATATGTATATATTGTTCTCTAGTTTGAAGAAGCTTGAGCAACTGATTTGGGGATACAGTGAAATAATAATACACAGCAATTATTGTGGCAATCTGGGAATTTTCTATCAGTTGCTATATAGAAATTCATTAGAAATATTTTGCATTCTTGGCATTTAATTATTTAATAAATATTCAAATATCCCATAATTATCCTGCAAAATGTGTTTTTTTTTTGGGTGGAGTTGTAAACAGAAGGGAACTTTTTTCCATCTTTGTTGGACATGTGAAAAAGTATCAGATTTAGGTGGGAGTAAAGTTTTGAATAAACAAGGAATTAATTTTTTTTAACCAAATTTAGAATTATATACATTTGACAGAGAGAATATGATCTTCAGTAACAAGAAATCTATTATATTTTTATTTTTGGCAGTTAAATTATTAATCACTCAACATAGAAACACTTGGATAATTTATCAATTGTACAATGACATAGTAAGATTTAGTCAGTTGCTCTACTTGTGAAAGTGTCAAATAAAGTTTGTATGTCAAAGAAACAGGATAGAAAACCATCATTTGCAGGACCTGGAGAGACTCAAATGTTGTTGTTGTTGTTGTTGTTTAAAAAAATAACAAATCTCTCTGCTCATAGGCCATGTAGAAATCATAATGTAATCTATAAAGAGTAGAAAAAACATTAGACTAAACTGATACAGTGCCAATAAAAATGTTTAGTTATCGTTCAAAATCACATTTAAGTAATGCTTGTATTAATAAGTAGAAAAAAGTTGATTTTGGAAAGATATTCTTGGGATGATTACAAAGTATTGTAGCTGACCAGCTTTTGAGTGCAGTTATCTCTTGACTTATCCTAAAGTATACATCTTTACGGTAAACTGAAATGTGAGCCTTGAAAAGTTCTCTGACGCATAACCTGTAGTTTGCAGACTGCAGGAGGAGATCGTTATCACTTTGTATATTAATAAATGGGAAATGCAGCAGAAGCAGCAGAACTGAAACACAATTAAGAGAATTACAGAGTTGAAAGGGACCTTGGAGGTCTTCTAGTCCTGCTCAAGCAGGAGACCCTATATCATTTCAGACAAATGGTTGTCCAGTCTCTTTTTAAAAGCCTCCAGTAATGGAGCACCCACAACTAGTATATCAACCATGACTCCTTTTCTTTGTCACTACTATAGAAACCTTATTCCTCTATGGCAGGGTCCCCAACCCCTGGTCCGTGGACCAATAGCGGGCCACAGCATGCCAGCAACCAGTCCGCACAAACAAGCAAAGCCCATCCATGGGATGCAGGCAGCACACAAAACCATGCACTCTCCGGTCCACGGAAAAACCTCTCTCCACAGAACCGGTCCCTGGTGCCCAAAAGGTTGGGGACCTCTGCTCTATGGCCCAATTTATAGAGCTAACACTAAAGATTTACCTCTCCTATCCTTGCCAAAACATGGGACCAACAAAGAAGGCCTTACTTTCTATTTCCTGCATGAGAATGGATAAATTTGTGGGGAGCAAAAAAAAGGGAAAATTTCTGTAGAGAATTCACATTTTTGAAGTGCCATTTCACATTGGTTGATCTATAAGAGAATTTTTAAAGAGTTATTTGGTCTTATCAGTGCAGGGCTAGTTCTCATGTGATTTTCATTAAATGTTGTATTTTTACTGGTTTGCCTGAATTTGTAATTTTCTATATATTTATTTTTAACGTATTTTAATTGTGTATTTTGAATTTGTAAAATGTAACTGTTTTATGAAGGTTTCTATCCTAAAATTCAGGCTCTGGAAGAAAATTGGTTTTCTCCTCCTCCTCCTCCTCCTCCTCCTCCTCTTTCTCATTTTCCTAGTTGTTCTTATTTCTCTACTGCTTGATCAAAATACAAATTTCTTTTTCCTTTTCTCCACCCCACTTCAATCGATATGTGTCAGAACTTGGAGTTTTACAAATGTATCCTTAAGCATGGGTATTCTTACCAACTTTATTCCTACAATCAAACAATCCTGTATTAGATGTGTGCATTATAAGGAATGAGACAACAGTTCCCATTTTTATCAAAGTCTTCTGTCATACGTTGGTTCCATCTTGGTATTTAATATTATTTCAGTATGGTGGCTTTTGTATGTTTGATAAACATTATTCTCTTCTTAGGATTCCTGAACAAGAATGAGTAATATTTCAGTCATTTATATTCCAAGAACTTTGTGTTTGAGTAACAAGCACACTCTCAACTGCACCTTTTTAGGCTTTCACATGGTCAAAAAAAAAATCACAAAAGCTTAATGTCGGATTATTATTTCTGGCATTCAGTCATCAGCAAATAACATTTTACCTTAAGATGTGATTCTCAGATACTAAGCACCAGAAATAATTGATCATCATGACTTTCCTTTGTGAATTTCAACTTTCATTTTCTTTTCTGAACAACACATTTAGTCAGTTACATGTACCAATTACTATGGTACATAAAACCAGGGTTGCTCTGGCTATTGTGTTCCTCAATAGATTTACTCTCAATGCCCTTTCTAGGACAAAGCCAGTGAATTAGAACTTTAATGCTGTGCGATGTGTGTGTGTGTGTGTGTGTGTATCCTTCCCCGCCACCCCCACCGGCAGCCACATGAGTTTCTGAATTCAGGTTGTAAGTTGAAATTGCACCATTGTAAAATCTTGTTAGGGTTTTAGCATGAATTGAGGAACAGTTCTGTCTCCTCCCTTCATTTCTTATGCCCCTTTTCCTTCTTCTGCTAACGGTCGATATAAATGTTAGCAGAGGGTGGGAGGGAGGGCTTGGATTCAGTAAGCAAATTCATAAACATTCATCTAAAGTTTTGCTTGTGTTTTCTTTCGGGGGGGGGGTGATTAGAATCGCCAAAGAATACAGAACAAAGAATTCGCATTCAAGAGCATGTTGGAAGATGCAGAACCCTCCTGAGTATTCTTGCATAGAATAGAGAATAAAAGCACTTGAACAGTAACTGGAACAGAAGGCTTGGTTTTGCCTACTGCTGTGGTCCGTATATCAGTGCTGAAATTGGACATTAATTAGCACTTTATTTGCTGTGTGCTCCTTTTCTTCAAAATATTTCCTTTGGGGCCATGACAGCCATTTCCTGCCCTTTCATCTTTCTTTTTTTTCCCCTAGTGATTGAACTATTAGCCTCCTGTACCTGTGATAGAATGAATATTAGCTACTTATGGGAGAACCAAAGAGCTAAACAGCACAGGCCACATGTAGGAATAAAGGACCAAATTAAATGAAAGTTACATCTACCGGGCCTCGAGGAGAAAAATATCACATCATTAAAAAGGAAAGGAAGGGGGAGGAAAGTCAAAATTCAAGTGTGAAAGTGATTAGTGCAGCGTTGGGTTTTTTTTCCCCTTAAATACTGGTGGGCCTGGAGGATGTTCTTAAGTTCTCAGTGGCTTGACAGGAACCTTATCATTTATGCAATGGATTTTTCTAAGCCAGATCCAAAAGGACTGAAAATTAAAAGCATTCATGGCTGTTTTCTTGAGCCGGGCAGCAAAGTGCAGAGCAGTGTAGCATATTCCAACAAAGCACTTAACCATGTAATTAAATCAGAAGCATTAGAGTAGCTCATTTGAAATTAACTGGAGCTGCTTAAATGCTAGGCCTTATCATTATTATTCATTTATATAGCACATTGAGCATTCGGAATGCTATACTGCCCTTATAGGATTTATCCATGGTCATTATTATTCCCATTTTATCCTTCAGGAACTGGGAATGAAAGACACCAAACCTTGTCCAAGTCTACCTATCGTTCTTCAAGCCCATCCATTGTACAAAGTCACACACAGTTAAATCTCTAGAATAACAAAGAAACTTTGTTTTTACACACTTCAAATGAGAGAGATATGTAGTTTGATCATGGGTGTATGGAGAACTGTGCAGCTATAAATTATAGGCAACCATGAATCCATGTTGACTGCATTATACTTTTAAAAATACATATTTTTTTTAAAAAAATGAAAACATACAAATGCCAAAATCCATCTTTCTAAGATACTGTAATATGGTTCACGATTTAGAAGAGTACTTGCAAAAATTGCATGCCTAGGTGCAATTGTTTGTATCTATGTATACAAAATATACAAACATATTTCATGAATTAAATAATAGTACATACATGGAGAAATTTATCAAAATAAAACCTGGTTATCCTACTACTTACCCACTTTCTCAACAACTAATTTAAATGAAAGTCCCATCTTAGATTCATTGAGATTACCGTAATAGAGGCCTCTGATTATTATTATTGTTATTTTACTAATTTTTCTTGGGGGGGGATTGTTTTAAATTCAGGATCATCTTTCTTTCAGGTAAATGCAATAATTTGCAAAAGGTGTGCATACAGAAGAATATGCACAATTCAAAATGTTTATGAACTTGCATATGCATTTCTTTCTGTTTTATTCCATATGAGTAAATAGAGCAAATGCACTGTTTTATTCCATAATATTAAATGACTGTAGGAAATAAACTTAGCTTCCCTTTAAAGGTAGCAAAAAATGAAAAAAAATATAATGGTCATAAGACTGGTCATACCTGAAAGAGTCTGGAGTATTATAAATCAATGGCATTTCTTGATCTCAAAGAGAGAGTGGAAATTACTTTAAGCTATTGATTCCAAAGATGGGGCTGAGGAACCAGATCTGGTGCCTTGAGAAGAAATTATGTAATCTCTCACCATGAAATTGATGATGTGGACATTCCGCAAAAAGTCTTGCCAACTGAGGAAGATGAACAATCAGTTTCTGCTAGAGCAGCATTAAAATGAAGAACTTCATCTTTTAGGTAGCTAAAGCAATACAAATTCCTGAAATAGCAAGAAGATGAACCAGAGAGACAGTAACCATGTTAAGCACATTGGGCAATTTTTTTTGTGTGGTCAAGGTCAGTGGTTTGGGACTGAAACTTAAATTGTCCTCAGTAAGGATGTCCACCAGAAGAAAATTAAGAGCTGGGAAACTGGTTTCTACAATCATGCTTACTAAATTCCTGGTAGTAAAGCAACTACCCAAAATGTGACCTTCATTGAAGCCCGGAAAGCATGAAGAATAGGTTACTGATGGGATTACCAACTCCTGAAAGAAATCCTGACTCATCAACCTATGATCAACTTCCTTCCTCAGCATGTTAAATCAGGATAAGTCTGGAAACAGCCTTTACTATCACTGCTCTGCCCTTGTGGAATATGCTGCTGCTAAGATACAGATGAAAAATGAAAACAAAAAAAAATCATCCATGGGTCCAGTTATCATATTTACAGAAAGATGCCCAGAACAACACTCAGAATGAGATAGGGGGAACATCAAAGGATAAGGTATTTTTTTTTTAAAAAAAAAAATGTATTGACAAGAAAGATCAAAATAAAAAGAAAATACTATAGAAGATGCTGAGGATATATGATTAGAAGAGAAACCCAAATGCTGCTACTTACAAAGTGTTTTTTTTTTAAAAAAAAGATGAGAATCAGGAACGTGAGCAGTTGAGCTGTGCTTCCACCAGAAGTCCATTGCAATTCTTAAAAATTCTAACATGGGCTTAGTCCTAGTGTATCGCTCATATGTGTCGAGATCACATAGAATAAAATAAACATTCTGACCATTTAAAGGAGAATAGCAATAGCAAAAGCATTTGGACTTGTATACTGCTCCATAGTGCTTTACAGCGCTCTCTGAGGGGTTTACAAATGTCAGCACATTGCCCCCAGAGTCTGAGTCTTCATTTTACCACCTCAGAAGGATGGAAGGCTGAGTCAACTTGAGCTGGTCAGGATCGAACTCCACACTGTGGGCAGAGTTAGCCTGTAATATTGCGTTCTAGCCATTGCGTCCCCACAATAGAATCACAAATCCTTACAAATATCTACCATAGGATTAATGAACAGAGTTGTGGACTGCTGGGAGGAAGAAGACATTATACTTTTTTCACTGACCTTGCTAATAATTTCTTTCTTTCATATTTTTTTCAATGGAAAGTTAGAACATGTACCATTGGCAATTCTGAATTAAATTCATATTATTTAATCTTTTGGTTGTGAAGTTATAGAAATTCAATAAACCAATAAAAATCTGTATCCTGCACCAACATATATTCTTGTTAAAGTTATAATACTGCATTCCCTAAATAATGTTATTGATATTTGCATTCATCTTTAACGAGTCCTATTTAAAGGGGCTGTATTCCAACCTCCAGGTAGAACTAGCAAGATCTCAGTAGGTTTTCTGACATCACAGAACAGCTTATTTTAACTTTCCACACTGTTCCAGAGTGATACAACGGATGTACTAAAATTGCTACCTAGAGATATAGCAATCCATTTAAGAAGGACACAATAGCAATAGCATTTAGACTTATATACCGCTTCATAGTGCTTTACAGCACTCTCTAAGAGATTTACAGCATTGGCATATTGCCCCCAACAATTTAGGTCCTTATTTTACCGACCTTGGAAGAATGGAAGGCTGAGTCAATCTTGAACCGGTGAGGATCGAACTACTGACAGTGAGATGAATTAGCCTGCAATACTGCATTTTAACCACTGCACCACCACGGCTCCACAAGGCGTTCAAAAGGTACTTTATTTTCTGCCAAGATGCTATAGGTACTGAAATCGGCCCTTTGTGTAGACAGACATGTGAAGTGCTTCACTATGGAACATCCCCTTTCGTACAGCATGTCAAGCTTGATTTGTTGAAATTTACAAAACATTGCTTTATTTTCTGTCTGGATCCGAGATTATTCTGTTTTGCACTGGACCGCATTACAACTGAAGATTTCAGACTATGGCACAATATTTTGGTTTAGTATTAATTTAATTAGAACGGTCTCTCCTTTGAATATTAAGATACCTTAATATTTTTTTAAACGGAAATTATGGCCCATTATTTTTCAAACCGTGTTGAAGTACCCCTGAGCTTAGCAGGCTGAAAACATTAAATAAATTGAAATAGATGAAATAAACGTGAATCACTGGTTACTGCTCAAACTTTTCCCATACTGCAGAAGCATATTTTCTAGCAGTTATCATAATCCTCCAGTTCACATTATTATATATCTGAAATGTACAGGTAGTCCTTGACTTATGACCACAGCTGAGCCCAACATTTCTGTTGTGAAGTGAGACATTTTAAAGTGATTTTTGCCCCATTGTAGGAACTTGCTTGCTACAGTTGTTAAGTAAATCACTGCAGTTGATAAGTTAGCAACCCAGTTGTTAAGTGAATCTGGCTTCCCCATTGACTTTGCTTCTCAGAAGGTCACAAAAGGGGATCACATGATTCCAGGGCACTATAACAGTCATAAATATGAAACAATTGCATCTGAATTTTGATCACATGATCATGAGGATACTATAACATTGTAAGTGCGAAAAATAGTCATAAATCACTTTTTTCAGTGCCGTTGAACAGTCACTAAAAAAACTGTTGTAAGTCAAGGACTATCCATATTTATAATCTGGAATGATCAGATCTCTCCCTTTAAAAATAAACTATCTTCTGCAAAGAAGCCAGAAATTGTCTTGAAAATATGCAACATATTTTTTTTAGTTGTTCCTAAATGCAACTTGTGTCCTCTGAGTCTCCAGGTTTGTGTACAACTAAATCCCAAGATTCCCATCTGAAGGCAATTAGCTAATTTAAGCAAACTTAGAAAAATAGAACAAAATGATTGTTCCTAATTCCACTGCTTCCTGGACAAGAAAACTTAAGTAGACTTACATACTAAAATAGAACAAATTGAGTATCTTGCCATTGTTCCTGTTTGCTCATAGGCTGTATGCAAAAGCCCTTGGAGGAATTTCAAGTAGGTGATTGTTGGTAATCATTTTGTTTAAATGTGCAAAGTTGCACAGAACCTCAGTCTACTAGAAAACAGAATGTTCTCACTCAATTATATTAGCAATCATTATTTCAATAGTGGAAAAGTTCCACAGTAAATAATACAGACTCTTTATCATGCTGGAGAAGAAGAAAAAAAGCAATAAATGCTTCTTTTTAAAAATCACAGGAGATTCCAAGTAGTCAGAAGGGAGGGCAAGAGGTTCTATTTGCTCACAAACAAGTTAAATTTAGCTATTCTCTTGTCCCTGTTATGACTTGATTCTATTGCTAACCCAGGACAATGCTCCCCCTGTCCATAAGAGACAGGGAATAAGTGCTCCAGGACAAACTTGTAATCATTGTGTTCGTATACAGTGCAATTTGCAAATATGTTTTTCGAATGACAATTTAAAAGGATATATGCCATGATTCATGCTTCCTTCTTTCTTCTTTTCATTGCAAGGGGGCCTCTGTTCACAGAATTACACAGTGTGGCTCCCAGTAAAACAGCAAGATTTGATAAGTATTTGTTTCACAGAGAGAGTATTTACCAGGGTCCTTTGGGATATGTCCCTTCTAATTTTTGACATTCTGATTAGAGCTATTCCTGACTAAAGTTTATTGTTTTAATAAATCCTTCCTTTGTCCCTTCTTTTTGTCCATGGGGTAAAATGATATCCCTGGGACTAGATTCCGCTTTCCATGAGTAGCGCAAATCCGGAATGGCTATAGTTGGGGTTTGATGTACATACTGCATTTAACTGCTGAACCTTTTTGGGGGGAGATTGATTGAAAATAGCTCCATTGTAAAGAGCTTATTCTCTAACTCATGAATCTATCTTGGAGTTACTGAAAGTATGCCCAGTGAACAGAATCATTGGTCCCATGCTCAGGATAATGTTGGCTTGTTCCAAAGTTAATATAAACTATTTTCCCATTTTTTTTTCATCCTGTGCCATGCCAGAGAAAATATCTTTCAGGCCATGTCAGAGCCACAGCAATATTTACCAATTGTTGATACAGGTAATCCTTAACTTACGATCACAAATGAGCCCAAAATTTCTGTTGCTGTTGTTGTTGTTGTTAACTGGGTTTGGGTGGTGGGTGACAAAAGGGGAAAGACTGTAGTTCATACAGGTAGCCCCAAAATTTGTGTTGCTGAGTGAGACATGTGTTAAGTGAATTTTGCCCCATTTTATGATTTTTTTGCCACAGTTTGGTAAGATGGTTGTTAAGTGAGTTTTATCCCATTTTATGACCTTTCTTGCCAGAATTCTTAAGTGAATCAATGCAGTTGTTAAACTAGTAACACAATAGTTAAGTGAATCTTGCTTCCCCATTAACTTGCCAATTAAGTGGCTTCTACATATTCCAGGATTTAATAGAATCCAAAGGCATTTTAACATTGTTTTATTACAGTTTACTGATATAGATTTAGCTCTTGCTGGTTTTATTGCTCCTCTATTGTTTCTTGAACTTGGAGATGGATAAACGGTAGTTTTAAACCACTGTTCCACTATTACTGTGGATTAGTTTTTGAAGTTGTCATTGTCAGGGTTGTTATCGGCATTTGTGGATGGCAAGGGAGAAAGTGGTTACCTGTACAGGTAGTCCTCGACTTACTACCACAATTGAGCCCAAAATTCCTGTTGCTAGGTGAGATATTTATTACGTGAATTTGTCCCCATTTATGATATTTTTTGCCACATTTGTTAAGTTAGAAACATAGTTATTAAGTGAATCTGGTTTCCCCATTGACTTTGCTTGTCAGAAGGTTGCAAAAGGTGATCACATGACCCTGGGACACTGCAACCGTCATAAATACGAGACAGTTGCCAAGCATCTGAATTTTAATCACATTAAATGCGATGCTGCAAGAGTGAAAAACAGTCATAAGTCAATTTTTTCAGTGCTGTTCTAACTTCAAATGGTCACTAAATGAACTGTTGTAAGTTGAGAACTACCTGCTTCTCTTACATAATATTGATATCATCAGCATTGTATCTTTCTCGAACAGATCTGTCAGGAGAGAAATGGCGGCATGGTCTTTTTAATGGATTCAGACACATTTTTTTCCGCCATATAACATTGAAGTTGCCCATTCTATTCACATTTTTTTAATATCTCTGTATAGCTGCTGGATGAATGTAGTTTAGGGCATTCTATCACACAGTTCTCTTTTGATCAATTCAGACACAAAAGTGGCTAGACCAGCATCTGGAAGCAGTAGTGAGCTGGGGGGGGGAAGCATATAAATTGGATCCTAACAAGACATATGCCACTGGATAGGAGATGGGAAGGAGATAGGAAGACAGTCTATCCACAACAAAATTGCACTCAAGTTCTCATTTGTGTTGAGCTTTTTTAGTTAAGGTCAAAGTTGCTGCCCAAATTAATGCTGGTGTTTAGTGGGAGCAAAAGTGAATGAATCATTAATACCCCACATGAATGCAGATTCAAACCACTGAATGCCCCTGCAGAATTTATTGAGACTAAATTATATAAATATCATCTTTAAGAGCAGGGATGTTTTCATCCTCAAGTCAGATGAAAGTAGCTATCGCTCCACAAAACCTTGCAAGTCCATTACTCAGACAGAAGGAAAATCATTTCTTCCTGCATTGTCCCTCAGTAATAAATGCTAATTAGTTATACTGGGGAAGAAAGTTTAAAGCCAATATCTGATTAGCCTAGATTTTGATTAGGGATTTGTGACATTTTGTGGGGATGATGACATGATGCTAACTCTATATATTAGGATTTTGGAAGCTTGGTATTGTATACATTTTCCATCTTTCTTGTCTTAGACAACTGCATGCAGCTTCGTTCTGCTACCTCATCTCTCTTGAAAAAATGAATGCTGCATTATCAGATGGGTTCACTGCACCCTGGTGGCTAAAGCTGGGTCCTTTCACCAAACAAACCAACAAAAATATAATAACGAAGATTTAAAATTCACACACAAGACTTGCTTCAACTCTTTTCTCCTAGGGAAGGCAGCTTCCTATCTTATTCGCTTTGAATATTCTATATCACAAATACTATATAGTCCAAGGGAACTCTGAAACACAAATGAAGGCGAATATATGTGAGCCAGGATAATGTTGCAGGATCCAACGTGGGTCAGTCACTAAGACCAGAGGTTTAGTCTTCTGAGCTTTCAGACTCATGCCATCACAGACTCAAGAAGCTTCTCTCTAGCACAGCGTGTAGTAGCAGAGTGTGTAGTAGCAGAATGTGTAGTAGCACACTCTGCTAGACAGAAGTTCCCTGAGGATGGGGCTCCAGCACAAGTCCAAAAGCTCAGAAGACTACTGTAAACCTCTGGGCCCGGTTCCGACCCAGATTGGATCCTGACAATCTGGAAGAGTTGAACATTTTAGTGTTCAGATTTCATGGTTCTAAAGATAGTTCTTGCATTCATCACTTTACTACACTGTTTCATTTTTTTTGCCATATTTATCCCATTACATAGATCCTTGAGGGAATCCAAGAATGGCACCAAAAAAATACTCCTGTGCCATTAATTGAAATACTAAGCATTTATAATGTATTTACAAAACACTTGAAAATGTGGGGTTAAACATGAGTAAAGGGTTTATTGTCCATTTCACTTTATGATAACCTTTTTCTCCTATCATTCTCACAATGATCGGGTAAGATTTTCCAATAAAAATTGATTACAGGGCCACTGAAAGTATAGCATAGAAAAATCAATCCCCCCCCCCCCGTTGGTGTATAGGATTTTAAGATATTAAGAGGAGCTATTGGACTCTTGTTTATTTTACTCAACATGGTGATCTCTAATGAAAAATATTAGCCAATTAGAAAAGAATAAAAAAAAATGAAATGCTCTATTACATGCTTCTTAAACATAAGCAGATTGCAAGGTAGCTTTAGAATTGTTCATAATAATAAGTATTTGGATTCTGTTAAAACATAAATACATATGTGCCTAAATATGTACCCATCACATTATTTGGGGGGAGGGACAAGTAACATTATACATAGGGCATACCTGTGCACTTTCAATGTTTCCTAAAAGCATCAATTGTTCAGTGCCATGACGCACTGTGGAGATCCAAACAATTGGGCCCTACTGGTGATAGTAATAGTTCTAATAGAGATTGCAGAGTCTTTGTTCAAGTAACTGGTTAAAATCTGAATCAGTTTTTTAGATAAGAAAAACCCTTATTCAATGGTACGTAGTCTGAGCATCTAAGTCTTGGTGACTGGAATTTTCAGGTTATGAATCTCAAATCACTTGGCTAGGAAGGTTTGCTACTTGAGAATCACAGTCAGCAAAGTCTAGGTCAGGGGTCTCCAACCTTGACAACTTTAAGACTTGTGGACTTTAACTCCCAGAATTCCCCTCCCAGCCATACTGGCTAAGACATTCTGGGAGTTGAAGTCCACAAATCTTAAACTTGCCAAAATTGAAGACCCCTAGATCTAGAGCAATGGTTCACATCCTTGCTAACTTTAAGAGGTGTGGACTTGACAGAATTGACAGAACTCTTGCAGCTAGGAAAGCAAGTATACTTCCAGTCTTTCCCCTTTTTGACACCTACCAGCCTGTTATCCTGGTTCTTTCACGTGCTCACTCTAGTTAAAAAAAAAATTCTAAAAAAATGAAGCATTGTAGCTTTAAGCTAAACAATACAGAATCTATATAACTTATCCCACTGCTGTTATCAAAACATAAGGTGACTTATTATTTAGAATGCTTCATGCCATCACAACACTTTGCTAAGTTTTGAGAGAATTAAAGGAGTATTGTGCTGATCAGCATCCTCATCCATGGAAGATCCCAGTTCAACTTCCAGGCAGTTGGAGTTTGCTTTTCGCTGGGCAATCAACCTTCCTTCCTACGGCTGAGAAGAACAAATGGCATCTCACTCTTTAAAACTGTACTTCCTAGCAACATGTTTGAAGCTACAGCTGCCTGATATGGCTAATGAATTTTACAATCAAAAGCTAAAGTGAATTAGCTGTAGCAGATGTTTTTTCTCTGGGAACCACCAGACCTTTCTGGCCACTCATTTATCCTTCAAGAGGATAAAACTTTGCACTTCTATTATGTGCTGTCATTGGAGCATTGCACAACTTTATCAAACTTTTTTTTCTTTTTAATCCTAGAAACTGAATTAATTTCCAGCAAAGTTTTTTTTAAAATATAAATATGTGTGTGTGTGTGTGTGTGTGTCCCTTTAATCACATTTCCTGGGGAACATGTGTACTGTAAGGTTGGAGAGCAGATTATGGCTTTCAGAAAGACATTTTCAAAAGAAACCTGCCTTCTCACTTCCAAAGCCCCCATCTGAAGGTCCTCCGGTTTTGTGAAGAGGAAAAAATTAATTACTATTTTAATAATGAAGCCAAGCCTGCTGAAAATCCTCTTAGAAAGTAGCTGGGTGATGTAATGGCTAGCAGGGGGGATATTGAAAACAGTGACCACACAGTCAGCCTTTCGCTTTTTCTATTCAGTCCCTGTAAGATGATACGGACTGCTGGACTGCACATTAGGGAATTAAAAGCATAACATTGCCTGCTTGGAAAAAGGGGTGATACAGAGATAGCAGGTCACTCTAATATTAACATGTGCTTTAACCTTTCAAGCGACCTGCTGTCATCGGAAAGGGGCACAGCATGAGGAAAGGGAGAGGAAGACAATGATTTAGTCAGAAGGAAATGTAGATGAAGAAGAGACCCCCTCGCTTATTTATGTGGGGGGATATTTATTTACTTTGCTCGTTATCAAATTCTCCTATATCAATAGGGGAGCAACAATTTTTTAAAAAAGAAAGAAATCAATTATTCACTTGAAAGTCAAGTCGTCCAGATATTGTAATGCTATAGGGTCCATAACGAAGAAGTATATTTGATCATAGCATATGGTGTTCAAGTGTGTATGTGTATCTGTGCCCAGGTATGATTGTGAGTGCGATTGGTGAAATTTGTGTGTAGTATCCACAAATCAAAAACTCTTTTCTTGCAAATTCAGGGCAGGCAGGCAGGCAGAACAAATGATAACTTCTGGCTCCAGAAATCTGTTCTTATAATCCTACCGCAATTATAATCCTAGCACAATGATCCTCTTTTTCTGTTTGGGATTAGAAGTACCTATGAATATTCTCCTGTCTTTATATGATATTTCTTGTCCCTCAGCTTTGGAAGCCACTGACCACTGCATCCTTCTATTTTAATAAACCATTAAATATATAAAAAGAGGAAGTTAAAAAATATAACAGTAAAAGCAATGAAGTATTTAGGACCAATCTACACACTAAATCCATGCAGCAGTCAAGGTTTCAGCTGAAAAGAAGAGTCTTTATCAACAAACTAATACTTTTTTATCTAGTTCTTCTTTTTAATGAAATGAGAATCACTGAGAGTATCTTTTGGGTTCAGTTCAGTTAAATTTATATATGAATTGCTGAGCTAGATAGAGTTACAGTGCTACTTAGCCTGCTCTGCAGCCTCAAAACTAGCATGCAACATTCATATGCACAGGAAGAATAAATCTTGTTACTGGTTCCAAAAATAAACTGCATTTCTAGTTTCTGTAAAGGAAATACTGGGGAGGAGCAATGTTTTCTTTTATATATATATATAAAATTTTTATTATTTTTAATTAAAGAACAAATACAAGTGATGCATCTACAAACACCAACAACAACAAAAGAAAAATCTTACTCAAAATATTTCCGGATACCCCCGGCAGTCCTCGCCTTGCCTCCATCCTCATCCACTTCTCTTCCTCCCCCTAGCCCCACAACTTCTCCTCCTTCCTCCTACCACTCTACATCCCTTCCGCCTTCTAACCACCACATCGAGTGCAGTTTGGGGAACCAGCCGGGAATATTTTCTTATTAATAAAGAATCTTACTCAAAATATTTCTGAATACCCCCGGCAGTCCCTGCCTT
>NW_015387236.1:135971-137161 GCF_001527695.2 Protobothrops mucrosquamatus | reverse complement strand
GATTATCAAACCTCAAAATTTGGTTACAAAACTTAATCACTTGAAACTGAGCAAAATTTTCTCCCTTTTCTGCCAATATAGTCTGGATATCAATCTTTGTTGTTTTTAGCAATTGAAATGAGTCCAAGTAGCTTTGTATAAAATTAGTTTGCCTAATAGTTTCCACATTTAGTCCCAGTATAGATTCACAATTAAGTTGTTCTGACTCTTCAAATTGTATATCTTGATATATAAAAGCCTGTTCAGGGTTACTCAATCTCTCTTCTATTATTCCTTGTTCCACAATTTTATTCATTTTTAAAAAGTCAGTGTAAGGTTCTAATATGGCCTCTTCAGGGTATGAATAAGTTTCATCATCTACCACCGGATCCACTTGTTCAACCAGATCTTGAGAAGCAGTTGTAACATTCAAACAAAAATCCTCCTGTTTCTGTAGTAAACCTCGCCTTTGTAATAAGTCCTGTTGTTGTTGCATCACTTGATCACATCTATTTTGAAATTTAACATCAAACGATTGAAACATCTCAGCCATTGCGGAGATCAAGTTGCGCAGCTCTCTAACAAGAAGCGGTGGAGGTGAAGAAAATAACGGAGGTGACAAATGGAAAGTTTCAGAAGTTAGTTGAGATGTCTGAGACATCAGGGATGTAAACGGTCTCAAAGTTAAAGGCAGGATTTTTCTCAGAACCATATTAGCAATAAATTTAAGCAGTTCAGTAAAAACAAGTAATACGCAGATTCAAAGTAGCAAAAATTTCAAACCGGAAATCACTTTCACTTCTTGCTGAAAAGTATCAATCCAACGCCATTTTAGTTTCACTTTTCCTCGTTCCTCCACACGTATGGGGAGAAACTTGTTATAGAAGTTAAAGTAAAGTCCAAAATAAAAAGCAAGCTTCCAAAGTTGGTTCGTCTGCTTACAAGTAAACTCACAATTAACTTCAAGTTGCAGCGGCGGCGGCGGCTTCTAGCTTCGCCGAAGCGAAGGCGACCTGGATCGCGGAGAATCCTCGGGGCTCCGGAGGAGTTCTCACCTACATCGTCCATATAGGACGACTCGGGAACTCAACTCCTACCCCGGGCAGCTCACCTATCCCCTTATGCCCAGGGGAAAGGTATCAAGCCGTTTGACAGCTGATGCTGGCTGTCAAACCGGCTTTTACGCAAAACAGGCGGGAGGCAGCAAACAG
>NW_015387236.1:114048-135733 GCF_001527695.2 Protobothrops mucrosquamatus | reverse complement strand
CTCGCCTACATCGTCCATATAGGACGACTCGGGAACTCAACTCCTACCCCGGGCAGCTCACCTATCCCCTTATGCCCAGGGGAAAGGTATCAAGCCGTTTGACAGCTGATGCTGGCTGTCAAACCGGCTTTTACGCAAAACAGGCGGGAGGCAGCAAACAGCTGCGACCAACGAAATCGCCTGCCACCGGAAGTCTCCATATTTATATATATCATTAATCATCTTAAATTCCAACAAACATCTTCCTTAAATACAAATTTTAAATTCTTTAAAATAATATAATTGCATATATATATGACATTAATCATCTAATATCTTATTTTTCTTATTTAAATCCTTTAAAATAATACAATTATGTTTATATATATCCTTAATCATCTTAAATTCTAACAAACATTTTACTAATTTCTTTAAAATAATATAATTGCATACATATATGACATTAATCATCTAATATCTTATTTTTCTTATTTAAATCCTTTAAAATAATACAATTATGTTTCCTTAATCATCTTAAATTCTAACAAACATTTTACTAATCCAAAAGATCAAAAACATAAACTTCAAAAACATTCCTTATTCCCAACTCTCCATCTTACATTTCTTCCCAATTTTCCATTCTTTTTCACATACAAAATCAGTCAAAATCAATAAGCCTTCAGCCTTTTACGCCTTAATCCCAATAAATGCAAATTTTAAATTCTTTAAAGTAATATAATTGCATACATATATGACATTAATCATCTTCTTTAAAATAGTACAATTATATATATATATATCCTTAAACATCTTGAATTCCAACAAATATTTTACTCATCCAAAAGTTTAAAAAACATAAGCTTCAAAAATACTCCTTTTTCCCAACTCTCCATCTTACATTTCTTCCCAGTTTTTCATTCTTTTTCACATCATTGATACAAAATCAGTCAAAGTCAATAAGCCTTCAGCCTTTTACGCCTTGTGCCTTTTGTATTTTGTAACGTGTCCGAAGTTTTTGCAAGTAGTAAGCCTGTAAGCTTCTTCCAAAAACCCAAGCAGCAACATCTTCAGCTGGTTTTCTCCGATGCAGGACCCATAGATTAATTCCATATAAACGCTTTTTCCCCAAGATTTCACCCGGAAAATACACCAGAACCATAACCAAGTCTATTACCACTTCCTTTCCCAGCTTCTCAAACTTATCAATTTCCAAATCTCCACGATTTTGCGTATCATTCTGAAATATTTTCATAAGAGCTTTTTCAACCTCTGGAACTATAAACCTCTGGCGAATAAATGCCACCATTTCTTCCAATTTCTTCATCCAAAGATCTTTAATTTCCACACTATATTGCTTGACTGCTTGCATCACAGCATCTTGTACATCATTTATAATCAAAGATAAAGGCATTTTCAGTAAATCCCAGGCAACAATCAAAAAAGGAGCAATGTTTTTATCTTTGCTTCGAGCATCAAAATGTCCTGGGCTATCTTTAGATACCAATTCTCATACATATAGTAAATCAGGATGGGCTCAAATAATAACCACAATGATGGTTGGTTGCAATCAGCCAGATGTTTAGACTAGATTTGGCATGTTTGTCCATCTATCAAGTCCTTCCCAAGGTGTTTAGGTCTTTTTGTTTCCTTTTTAGCTTTCTTATTATCTCTTTTGAATGATATGTAAATGTTGTTTATTTCTATGTGGCTGTTGATGACTGATTTGTCTGAGTGCCAGGTTTCCAGGAATTCTCCAGCATTTTGGGGCTTAGTTTGATCTAGAATGCTCACAGTTTTCTTACCAGCAATCAAAACCTAGATACGCAGAGATTAACACCAGGATGATTACCAGACCAATAACCAAGCAGTAAACAATACCCCAGTCAAGGAACTATCAACTCAACCAAGCAATCAAACAAACAGTAAACAACAGCTTAATCAAGGAATTACCAACAATGCTCTCACCAACATTGAAGGGCAAGTCACTTGTATATAAACAGAGGGCGAACCCTCTCCCTTCTAATACTGATGATGTTATTTAGTTGGGTAATGAAACATCTGCAAGAAAGCAACCTAGCTCAGAGAGCACTAAGGACCCCACAGCTTCTATAGAACTGATTCTTCACTTTGACAAAGAACAAAGCGTATAAATTTCCAACTCAGCACTAACTTTTATCCATGCCTCCAATACTACTCATATTTTGTGATTGGTTTTGCTCTAGTAATGGTACTATAGGCATTTTAGGCTTCAAATATCAGCTCCATGATGAGTTCAAGTAGAATTTAACATGAAACCACCGTGTACTTTCTTTGAGATTTATTTATTAAACATATTAGTATGCTGCTGCAATAATATAAGATCTCAGGGACTCAAATAGAAAAAAAATCTATCTATTATAAATAAGCCCCATAAAAGAATTAAAAACAAAACTAAACACATCAACACTACAAGAGCAGAAAGAAATTAAAGATGGCAATATCAAATCTTTCTAAGGAGAAAACTCTTTGAAATAGCTCAATCTTGCAGAAAACCTGCCCAATTTCTACAGGGGTAAGATATACCACAGTTTCTCCCATCTAGGGTCAGTCCTCAGATGGCTGGTGAAGGTAGTCCAGAAGGTATCTAGGTGCCAAGCCAGGAAGGGCTTTAAAGGTCTAAACCAGCACTTTAAATTAGACCTGAAAACCAAAAGACAACCAATGAAGACTTATGTCTTCAGGAGCCCAAAAGTATGCAGAAACCTTCATTTTGAATCAACTTCAAGGGCAGCCCCAAGTACTGTAGAATATATTAGGGCACCAGTTACTGCTGCCAGGCCCTCCTTTCTCACTAAGGTCACAATTTGTGCACCAGAGTTGAGCATCCACCAGTGGTCAAACACCTATATACTAATATAACCTACATTTAAAAGAAATCAGTATTGTGCCACATATTATGTAAAATATGAACCAGTCACATGAAACAGCATCATAACTAAAACTCAGCACTACTTCTCTCAACAAACAGTAAATAGCTGATAAGCTTTCAGGACCTCAGCAGAATTATGTGGGGAATTCTCACAGTGACATTCTGGAGCAGCTAGAAACCTTAGGGCCTGAAGTGGTACCTACAGCTGCTGAAAGCTACTGGGATACCAGCCACATGAGACAAAATCTATATCCTCAGTGAATTACTGAGATGAATCCTTGGAATGACACCCTAGATTAGAATGAATTCAATCATAAGGCTTATCTTAACCCTTTTCCCTCTTGATATATTACCTTATGGTTGAAGAGGTGCAGTGGCTGATACTGGAGAGGGTCTTTGCTCCAGAAATTCAAGATCTAGCACTGCATGGTGGGGTGAGCTCCCATCACTCACCTCAGCTTCTGCCCACCTAGCAACTACATAATTCATCGCAATCTTATAGAAGAGATCGCTGCGTTGAAAGAGGGGTCAAAGAGTCCATGTATGTCAAAATTGAACAGCCATCTCTCAATGGGGAGGGGGGATACGACATCATCTATCTCCAGTCTACAACACAGTCCTTTCAACAGTTCCACGAAGGCTCCACATCCATTTGCCCTATTCAGGTGACCCTGACGACACAGATAAACCTGCAGGTGGCCTCAATGACTCTCTAAAAGAATGCAAGGAGTATAAATCCTTCCATTCTTCACCATCCAGTCAGAGCTGAAGAAGCTTCAAACATCTTCAAAGAAAAACAAAAAAGTCCAGTTGCCCCATGAAAAAGCATCTTTGGGACTTACAGATTTAAAATTGAAAACTGACATAGCAATTCATGATATTGCACTATCACCATTAATTTTAAAAATCCAACATATGTTAATTTGCCCAGGGAATTGTCCATCTTTGGCTATAGTGGATAAGTAAATTAGAAGCATTGGACAGAGCTGCTTGAGGAAATGCAAGCAATAGTTATTTATTTATCACAATTGAATCCCTCCTTTTTCTAAGCAGTGCTTAGTGGGTTGGTGAGGGAGAAAGGGAAATCAATTATTTTTCTCACTATTCAGTTAGCCAATCTGTGCATCAGGATGACTTGCCACTAATGAAACAAATAAAATAAAATCAACAAGAACTCTAGCAAATGTAAGCATCATCAGATTTACAGTAGCTCATGGATACTTCAGTTCAATAAATTCAGTAATGCAATAGCATGGAAACTACTGACTTAGTTCTGTGCAATATCTTGATGAGGATCACTAATTCTTGGGCATTTCTAAAAAAAGTGGACACACTTTCGTTCATGTAAATTATGTTTAACAAAAATAGAGTTCAGTAAAGACTTTCTGTGATCTGGATCTATTTTTTGAAGATTTATCATAACCATTAATTCAAACATAAAACTAAGTTAACAAAGTTTTAAATGAGTTACAAGAAATGTCATCACAATGGCAAAAATATGAAACAAATGAGCAAAATGGTGAATCCAAACTAAGTAGTACTTTCTGCTCCATTTTCTCTTTAAAAAAATACAGTGAAATATAACATCTGGGATGAAAATTAGTTCTCGGTGGAAGGACAAAAATTACCAACAAAATGGATATATTACATTTTAAGTTCAAGAGATGATAGTACAATATACATGTGTATGAGCTCACATCTTGAGCTTGAAAATGCTACAAATGAACACAGATTGAAAATTAGAATGCACTTATGGGATAAGGATAATTTTTTCAATTAAGATTATGAATTTTGTGACAGTTCAATTGCTTTGATATCAATATGGCTTTTTTTAATGAATTCCAGCAGGTGAATTAAAAAAATGCTCTCATAAAATATAATGATAATTATGCAAGTTAATGCTAGCCTCAGGTTACAAATGTACATTTTCTATTTCTAAAAATGTTTAAAAGCCTTTAAAAAGTACTAGACATTGCTAATATCCCAAATGTATGCACGCATTTATACAAAAGTTAATGTTATTCGTTGGTTACAACTAATACACTCCATTTCTAACTCATCCCCATTTTCTCCTTCAGTATAGCTAAATGCATGGAACTGTTTTATTTCTACAGGCAAATATAATGTATTAGTGCTGTTGAAATTCATCTGAATAATATACAGTGGTTTTCCAGTAAAGGGTTTCAGTGTGCTTCATGATACCACTGTTTCTTCCACTTTTCTTCCTGCTGGATCATCATCATCAGAACTCCATTGCAGAGAAGCTGGGAAATATATTGAGTATTGCACATCGGTCTCAAAATAACTTTTCATTCCCTGAAACAGTAAAGGGAAAGGATGGGGCCTCTTTCAGGGGGTTATTTTATAAGTCCTGTTATTATCTTTCACCATTTCAACCTATCTACAGACCCCTCACATCCTGGAAATAAACTGTTTCAACTTCTCCCCTCAGGACACCGCTATAGGGAATTGCATGCCAAAACACCTAGACACAAAGACAATTCCCCCCTCATGCCATCACTATGCTAACCATGTAGTAGAGCTGTATTGTTATTATCTTTCTCATCTTCTCATCTTTCTCATCTTCTCATCTTTCTCATCTTCTCAACTTTCCTACTATCTTCTCCTATTGGTATGATTTATCACTTCTTGTTTGTATCTTATGATTATATTTTTTTGATTTATGATCTATGACTTACCATTTTGTTACTGGTATGTACTCTGAGAGCTTATGCACAGGAGACAAATTCATTCTGTGTCCAATCATATTTGGCCAATAAAGAACATTCCTATTTTTTAAGCCATCCAATGTAATTCTCAATAATGGGGACCCTATACCATTAAGTAGAGATATTTGTGTACCCAAGAAATTCTCTTTCTTGATGTCTATGGAGATTCTCAGTCATCCAGGTCATAGTTATCCCAAAGATGCTTTTTCACAAGGCAATTGGACTTTCAAGATATGGAAAAGGTGTACATTATTCCTTCATCATGCTATTTCAGTGCTGTTTCCAAGGACCTCTTCTGAGATGACGCAAGTCTTTTTGTCTAGATTTCTAGTGCCTAGATTCTGAATGTTATATATGTGAACATAATGATTTTATATATTATATGTCAGGCTCCCTGCCCTCATTTTTAAAAGACTCTTCTAATTTAAAAAAAATAGCATGCTACGTATAAACCTCAGGTATAATATTTATGATCAAAAATACATCTGGGCCCCAAATAACATTCTTTAAAAAAGTAAAATTGTTGGTGTACTTTGCTTAAAACCTACCCACCTGAACAACAGAAAGCTAAGGTGTTTGAAAGATTGGAGAGCAAATGGTCCTTTATGGTAACCATTGCAAAAAGTAATATGCTCATTGCCTACAAAACTGGGAACTCCGGGCCAAAAGTTAACAGTCTTAGCCCATTGTGTTTGGGTCAATGTTTAATTTTATTCTTTCAAACATAGTATGTATGCTTACCCATACAGAACCATACTGGTCCTTTATCAGTTAGTCAGTCTTTATTGTGGTCTCAGACCAGTATAAAAAATATATTCATAAATGCCAATGCCCATTTTTAACAGTCCAGTTTTAAAAACCAGTAAATAAAAACTAATTACAAAAGTTGAAATACATCTATGAAGTGACCTAATTAGAATTCACAAGTAAAATCAAAAAAAGATAATCTAACTATAGATTGTAAATATGATGTCTAAGATTGCATAAAATTTGGCAGTATCTAAAATTATGTAAAATGCACCTAAATAGCAGAAGCATGAACTGTCAAGGCGATTTTACACACTCCAGCACAAAACATAGCAGTGTGTGCTGAAAGGAATAGGAGTTCATCTATAAGTAGCATCTGATCACATAAATTCAGGATATCTGCCGATCAAAGGGAGAATAAACCTGACTGAATGTCTCCATAAAAGAATCAACAAAGAAGTACATGTTCCATGTTGTCCATCTCCCCAGAATCATAGGCACAAAGCCTTCTAGCCAATGTCATATATACTGAATATTCCGAGAAAACAATATGGTATGATAAAGTGCCTGAGGTTATTCTATGACAAACCAGAAGAACATTCTTGGAAAAATGTTGGGTTTTTTTGCTCAATTTATGGCAAGAAAAACTCAGTGATATAGAGCCAAATATTTTAAGCAAAGTCAATAAGAGTTTTTCCATGAGTAATCCCAAAAGTATCATTGTCCACAGATGTTGGCCAAAAATGCCCACGTAGTAAAATAAGTTTAGTACAATTCACATGTGCCCACGTAGTAAAATAAGTTTAGTACAATTCACATGTGACAGAATTCATATCTTATCTATCTGGCGATGTTCTCAATGCAAAAAAAAAATCAAAAATGATACAGTAATTTCAAGTTTTTAATAGTTTTACTGATGGGTTGACTCAGAAAGTCAGCCACTATCAATAATAAAAGCCTTTAGCTTCTGAGCTGCGATGTGTTTACTATACAATAAAGTCTGTTTACTCAGAATATTCTTTATTGGGACTTGCCAATTAAGAGGCTTTTACATATTCCAGGTTTTAATAGAATCCAAAGACATTTTAACTTTGTTTTATTACAGTTTATTGATATAGATTTAGCTCTTGCTGGTTTTATTGCTCCTCTATTGTTTCTTGAACTTGGAGATGGATACGGTAGTTTTAAACCACTGTTCCACTATTACTGTGGATTAGTTTTTGAAGTTGTCATTGTCAGGCATTTGTGGATGGCAAGGTAGAAAGGGGTAGTCCTCGACTTACGACCACAATTGAGCCCAAAATTTCTAATTTGCTAAGTGGGATATTTGTTAAGTGAATTTGTCCCATTTTATGATCTTTTTTGCCACATTTGTTTAGTGAGTCACAGCAGTTGTTAAGTTAGGAACACGGTTGTTAAGTGAATCTGGCTTCCTCATTGACTTTGCTTGTCAGAAGGTCACAAAAGGTGAAGGCATGACCCTGGGACACTGCAACCATCATAAATACGAGTCAGTTGCCAAGCATCTGAATTTTGTTCATGTGACCATGGGGATACGGCAATGGTCTTAGGTATGACAAATGATCATAAGTGACTTTTTTCAGTGCCGTTGTAACTTTGAACAGTAACTAAACAAACTGTTGTAAGCCAAGGGCTACTTGTGTTATGGAAAAAGCTCAAAATTGAAAATTAAATGACAAACCAGGAAGTAGATTGAAAGCAATTCAGGTTAGATCCAGTGGTGGGATTCAGCCGGTTCGCACCACTTCAGCAGAACCGGTAGCTAATTTTTTGTTGGCCAGGCCCAGAATGGACTTCCAGAAGCGGCATCCACACAAAGAACCGGTTGTTCACATATTTGAATCCCACTACTGGTTAGATCTAAAGACTAATAGTCCTAAGAATAAAGCAGAGCTGAAGGAAATTTTATTACGTAAGCAAAACTCCATTTCTTATGGTCCTCCTGAGTTCTACTAAGGATTTGTGATCAACCCATAGAAACAGCTTCTAAGCAAATCCAGTTAATCTAGCATTAGCTTCTACAATAGCAGCAACTCTCCAGACCTTTGGTAGACTTCTTTTCTAACATGTATATCACCTGTCTCAGACTAAGTCTCTGTTTCTCAAATTAAAACACAGAGACAGGTTATGAAGCCAAGAGCTCTTATTAGTTGAAAGAGAAGGATGTAAGTAGGCAGATAGCAAAAAAAAAAAAAAAAAAGGCAAGCAACCAAAAGCAGATTAAACTCTTTGACAAAGAGTTCAGACAGCAAGTGAATATGAAGAGAACATTCTGTGGCTGCGAAAATAATTGACATGTTATAAATTTATATTGTATGAAAGGCGGTTTGGTGTAGTGCACGGACGTCAAACTCGCTGCGTCAAGTGATGTGTTGTGACGTATCGTAACTTTTTTTGCATTGCCGGAGCTGGGGTGGGCGCAGCCTCCGCATGATGCAACTGGCCCACGGGCTGGCAGTTTGACACCCTTGGTGTAGTGGTTAGAAGCACTGGGCTAGAAATCAGGAAATCCATGAATTCTAGTCCTGCTTTAGGCACAACGCCAGCTGGATGACTTTGGACCAGCTCTAGGAAGAAGGCAATGGCAAATCACTTCTGAAAATGTTGCCCAGAAAATTGCATGGACTTGTCCATGTAATTAACAGGAGCAGGAACTCCTTATTTTGGTCATATATCAACTTAATGGCCATGGCTTCTGCCCATACTACTATTGTTTCAGCTTGCTGAACAGATTGAGAATTTTCTCTCAGGGATCTTCAGCTTCCTCTCTTTCTACACTTAATCGGGGAAGAACTTTGGTACCTTAGTGACTTTCCTGAGCATTTCTCTGTGATGGCAGCTGTGTCCAACATTCATACAAAGGAAGAGCATTCCCTAATTATTTCAAGGTTTACCTGTCTCCATCTGTGTGGTACCTAACAATTTGGGAAACTAAGTTTTGAGGCTAATACAAGAACTAAGTTGCTGAAATGGGGGAAAAGGATACATTGAGATTTTTTCACTTACCTCACTTTCTAATGCCGGACATTCTTTATCTTCAATTGGATGATTAAACTGCTATCGTTTTTCACCCTACATGCACAAGAATTTCTGGAAATTCTGTTTACTGCTGCACAGCCTACTTGTTAGATGAACATTTCAATTTCCCTTAACAAAAAAATTTATATGTAAGTCATTGCAATAAAAAAGAACCACCTGGTTTATATTATTATTATTATTATTATTATTATTATTATTATTATTATTATTATTATTATTATTATTATTATTATTATTTAGACATGAATCTCAGTCAATTGAACATTCAAATTGACTGGCACTGATGGTTGATACAGGCTGCTGCCAGCATCCTAGGTATCAACCAGGTACCTCCTTAAAATGTAAGATGTTCCAAGTAGCACAGTGTTTTGTAGCATTGCTGGAGTTATGGCAGGAAGGTGCAGTTTTTTGAAATATTTTGCAAAGTTTTTGGAGATAGTTCCCAGTGCCCCCGATGACAATGGGTATCACTGTTACATGTTTCATCCATAATGGTGCAGTTTCAATGGCCAGGTCACAATATTTCGTAATTTTTTCCAGTTCTTTTTCTTCGACTCTGGCATCTCCTGGTACAGCAATATCAATCAGCTGTACACTTCAGTACTCTACAACTGTGATATCTAGCGTGTTGTGTTATATTGCAGTTGTATTATTATTATTATTATTGTTGTTGTTATTATTATTATTATTATGCCATGATGAGAATAGAATGTTGTTTTTTAATTTACATTAGATGAGTTTTCTTAAAAAATGTAACTTGATTTGGACATTCTGATTAGTTGTTGAACTTTGTAATGTGGTAATAACTTACATCAGCACAGTTTTCTTTTTTGAATACCAGTGCTGGCTCTGGGGAAAAGAAATTTTCCCTCAGCATGAAAGGTTCCTTTCTTAATGGCAAGAATATATTGTTTAATGGGTAACATAACAATCCTGATAATAAATAAGATTTTGAAAAACATGTAAAATTTGTTATAACAAATTAAAAATACATACAAAACAAAACCAATTTAATTTGCTCCTTGCCTTTGAAGATTATTGAATAGAGTCAATAGTAGACTATCTCAACTTTTCTAAGAATAAACCAAACATGCAGGCACATCCTTCTTTATGATTCTGCGTAATACAAAATGTGGGACTTATTCTGTATCTATAAGAGAGTTTTCCTATATCTCCTGTTTTGCAGAGCGATTACCAATCCTAGTTTGAAACCCCTGGGATTTTTTTGAAAATTGCAATAGACACAATCCAAGACTTTAATCCAATTTCTCCATTTCCACAGAACCCTAAGAAAACATTGTCTAAGAGAGATGAGGGATCCTTAGCAGAAACAGCGTTTCTTAATATCCTTTGTGGAAGCCATGCTAATTTGTGACTTCAGCCTGCTTAGAAGCTGAGTGACCCCTTCAGAAATTGTGAGAGTAAGCCAGCTGTCTTCTAGACATTGAAATGTTATTTATAAGTGTATTGATTTCTAACATTTGCTCATTTGTTTGCAAAGTGAATTCCTTGTACATGGCTACCACTTTCTCCCGCCATGCTATTTTAAAAATACAGTGTTAGAAAAGCCCCATCCATTTGAGTTTCCTTCTGACAATCTGAAGTCATGCAAAACATGACCAAAAAACCCCAAAAAATCTTGGTTCTTTTTTTTAAGGGCTGTGGAGCAGATATTGCAAGACATTATTTATTAAAACAGGGTATCATAGACCACACTGTGAATAATAGACTTAGCAGTATTAAAGACGATTTAAAAAAAAAAACTTATTTCACTTGCTGCAAAGTTTTGCTCAAAGGGCTGGCTAAAGAGAGCACTGTCTCTTTAACTGATTTTATTTTTTTTCCCCTCTCTCTCTCTTTTAGTTTAAAGATTACATTTAATATCTATTTCCCAGCAGTGTACAAACTGACATCATCTACTCATAAAAGTGGAATGCTTTGCTTTTTTAAGCTTCAAGCTGAATAACAAATTGCCACAGATGACAGCATAAAAGAATAACAGAATAGAATCAAAAGAAAATTCATTGTCAACAGAAACCCCCTGCTGAGGAATTTCAATTTCATATATCTAATTATCCCTGTCAGTTGGAGGAACTGACAAAAAGCATTCTTTGTTCTCTCTTTCTGCCTCCCGCATCTCACTCTCAATTAATTCCAGCATACAAATATGACTAATTGTCTTTGCAGTGCTCAAGAGCTTTGTATATAAATGTTCATGAACTGAAAATGATTTGGAGGGTATTCATGCATCGATTTATGATATTTGAACACAATAGGCATGCATAATTCAGGTGACCATGTTAGCACCCTCACAAGCCCTTATTACAGAGATTAGGCAGGATTCTCATTTCATGTCCTGCTCCTTCCCCCTTCCGTATATGCTTTGTGACAATAATTCACTTTGCACCTATTTAAAGAGGAAGAATTATATGTCTACTGTGGCTCATAGAAACCACCGCCAACCATTTAAATCATATACGGGGATGGTGAGAAGAAATGAATATCAAGCACTCTGAAAAGCAGGGTGGCTTCATTCAATTAAAGCTGCTGGTCCCAAAGCAGATATTCTGATGCTCAGCGGAGGGCTGTGTATACTTTGCTGGGTGTGAGAAAGTCCTCTGCCAAGCTGAAGCCTTGCTTTAAGCACAACTCGCTACTTGTTCAGCTGGAGAGAGGGGCCTAGGACCTTCCGTTCAACTGCAAGCAAGTAGATCAAGCTAAGTTGACCGATGTAATCAAATTGTGGATACAAGATACTGAACTAATCCAATTGTCTCCCTATAGCAATAGCACTTAGACTTATATACCGCTTCATAATGCTTTATAGCCCTCTCTCAATGGTTTTGCAGAGTCATATCAGAGTCATACATGCTAGATATGGGTATATTGTCCCTACATTCAGGAGCACTGCAAAACACACAAAGAGAGAAATACAACCCCATCAAAAGGCAAGGCATTCCAGCATATATTTCTGCATACAACAGAATTGTGCAAATGATTGTCTTATTTCTCTTTTCCTTATTTTTCTTGGGTTTTGCTTTGAATTTACTGTTTTTCAATAAACGCATTCCAAAAGCACTGTACAGTTGCAATTTTAAACTGAGGAGGATAAATTAAGTGATGCTGTCAGACAGTAAACAGATGCAGATTGCTCTCAAGCCTTAATGCTAATAATTCAATAATAAATTGATGCTTTAAATTTTTCAGTGGAATCTGTACTATTTTGAAAAGCAGAATTTGACTGCATAAAGTTACATTATGTTGCTATTTCACCCAGAACTTAACAGCATCTAATGAGAGCAGTACTTCAAATGCAGTGGGCTGAACCTCAGAAACAAGGACAAAATTAAGTATTTTTAAATCATGTTGATTTCTGCCATGGAACATTAATGTATAATATGTGGTTTAGTTCAGATCTGAAATAGAGTGGGAGAGTGTAAAAAACAATAGAATACTGCATTATGAACCCAAAAGATGTGCTGCAGCGGGCCGTGGAGGTGGTGAGTGGCCCTGCAGGTGGGCAGGGCAGGGACAGAGCATGAAGCGGGGGCGGGCTGGGGGCGGGGCGGTTTTTGGGCACTTGGTCTCTAAAAGTTTGCCATCACTGGCTTAGATGCATGTTTTTCTGTCTCACACTTACTTTCTAACATCAAGAGATATTTAAAATTTACTCTAATGTGTCACACTCTATTTTACTGCTTCAGAATTATACAACTTAATTTAATAACTGTTGGGATTTAAACTATGATACTTCCTAAATTATAAATGTTTTCTTAAATCAAATTAAATTAAGCACCAATCAATTCATAATTTATTCAAGTCATTTTTGGACAAATAATTGATATGCATCTCTGTAGGTAGGTATCTCCAACATGGTTTCACTTCAGGCAACCTTTTAATTAGGCAGTTTTTCAGGCCAGGAAATCTTTTAATTTGACCAAACTTTAAGTGATCAGTTTGTCTTACTTTGTCCAGGTCTGAGTATAACCTCTCCCACAGTTTATGTTAATCATTACACATCAGAGCTGGGATCCTCCAACGTCTTCTAGGTGTAGGATTCTCTCCTTCAATCCTATTTATCCTAATGTTACCTTGGCCTTTTCTAAATTTTGTTTAGAAGATGTTATCAGATTACAATCCCCATTTTCTATAATTATTACCAATGTTAGCTGAAATTATGGCAGCTTTATTCTTATCAATTGCCTTATAAACCAAATGCTAATCTCAAGACACACACACACACACACACACACACAATCATTTTATACAGATAGATAGATAGATAGATAGATAGATAGATAGATAGATAGATAGATAGATAGATAGATAGATAGATAGATAGATAGATAGATAGATAGATAGATAGATAGATAGATAGACAAATGAAATTATTATTAAAAATGTGGGCAGCATTATACTAAATTCCTAAAGTATCATGTCCATCCATATCAAAGTATGTTCTATTTGGCCATTTAAATAGTAACAGATCTTCTATCCTCATAAACTTCATGCTGCATATATAATATTTCTATAGCATAAAATTGGTATCTCCTAATCCCAGACAGACTTTTCATTAGGATTTGGACTAATTAATTGCATTAAATATACCACTCTCCTAAAATCAACCAGTTGAACTGATTATTTCTGTCCATACATATACATAGATGCACAACATGTATAGAATGGCAACTTTATAAAATGGGTATTAATGCTATTGCCAAAGTCAGAGAATAATAAAATCTGATTTCTTTTGAGATTAGCCAGTGACGATTGTATTGCTTTGGCACATTTAATTCTGCTGATATTTCCCAAAGGCATAGCAAATTTTATTTTGAAAAGCCTTCAAATCTAAACTTACTATTGTCCCAATGTAGTTTTTACTCCAAATTTCAGCTGCAAATATATATTTAATCCTTTTATGTACCTCCTAACTTAACTCTACCCCCTATTATTTCTCTAATCATATCACTCAGCTTTTGTAAAAACAGTTTGGGAGCATAGTAAATGAAGGATATCACTGTTAAGTATAGCCATATTGTCCTGTGTCAATTGGCATATGTTTAGATATATACGAATCATGGCTAACATAACTTATGTTGCTTCTCAGTTTGTCTGGTATGGATATGATGTAGTTTGATACATAAGCCCTGAAAATGCCTTTGCTGTTGACAATATGTGCCACTTTTCTTTTTAAGAGTACTTATAAAAGAGAGAGGAAAGGACTGAAAGATTGCACGGAAAGATTAGATAAGTGGCACTGACAGCGATAGTCACAAATGTCACAAAGCACGCAAATAATATGTGCAATATTGAATGCCCGCGGCGATATGGTTTAAAAGCTGAAAATCTATTTTGATTTCCGAAGTGAATTAGAGTGATTGATGCTGGGAAACCAGTGCCCGATATGAGCCTTTCTGTATCCCTGCTCAAACAGAGAAAGCAGGTGCAGTCATAGAAGTTTCTGATTATTTATGGCTTTTCGATACTTTGTGGGTTTAGCTGGTGAGAAAAGTTTTAGGCCACTCACATGGACAAAACCCACCCGACTGTCTAGCCTGATTAAATTCGCATTGTTGCATGAGCACATGGCAGGCAGGGGGAACATTATGAAATCTCACCGCCTGTGCCATGGCAACTGAAGAAACAGCTCATGGGAAGAATGTGAATAATAGAAAATAGCAATATTTCTCTTTGTGTTTTCACCCTTGACAGTTTTATCCCCGCATCTGCCTGATGTCCAGTGCACAAGTGGAGGGTTTGCTGTAACCAAGTGCTTCCAAGGCATTGACTGGCCTCAACTTCTACTCTGAATTGCCCTTGCCAGATATCACTAGGAGAGGGAGAGAAGTTTTGATATAAGAAGAAATGGGGAGGGATAGATTTTAGGACGATCTATCGCTTGAATAGCAGTCTCACTGCAGGTTTATGGATTTCTCTCAGTAGACTGAGACTGATTATTAAGCAAACATGTTGAACGGCAACAGATTGTCAACCAAGCCTCTGATTCTTCAGTTAGTGAAGAATTTCAGCGCTCATCTATTTCAACGTCCATAATCTACTTTACCTAGACTTTTGGTAGTATTAAAAAAAAAGAAAAGAAAAAAGCAGTTAGCTACTTTGCTTAAACTTAAGCAGTTTGCTCAACTAACACACTAGTCATAAATGTCATTGTCTGGGGTGTATCTGCCAACTGCTTTTTTGAGGAAGCAAAATATCTTACTGTATGGATCTAAGTAATTCACTCATTTTGCTTTAAGTTTTAGTCTGTTGGCACATAAAGTTTTGAAAGCAGGTATGTGCACGAGATTGAACATTGTGTGTGCTGCCTTCTGCAATTCTCATACTAAAAAATCAGTTTGATACTGTCCATGGGAATGTCAGGCCCAATGGAAATTACCAAAAACTGAATAAGTAATGTAACTTTAATTATTTTATGGATTTGCTTCTAGTTGAAAGAAATCTCAAAACAGTTAAATTATAAGATGGTTTATCCAAAATGTTTCAGATATAGGCTCGTACCCATTTAACTGGAGACAAAAATTGTTGAACTCAATGGAACCTATTTCGAAGTAGACAAGTATGCAATCACATACTAGAATGTCAACTGTCTTTAGCAAATATTCTATCAATGTAAAATATATTTCCATAAATTTGCTCCAGTACCAGAATTCAAAGGTATTGCTTTTTTTCTTTGTTCAGCCATTCTTTGTGCAAATTTATCAACTTAAGTTTCAACTGGAAAAACCATGGCCTTGCTCATATGTGCTTTTGTTGCAGTGTGATAACTCTGCACTTAAATATTTTGTCTAGATCTGTCAAAGTCTTATTCTCAAATAGCAAATCTCATGTATAGTCATTCCTCTTTACCTAGTAAAATAAAATCTATTATTCCCCACCTTCCTCTGTTCTGCATGTATTGATTTGACACTGCCTGATGACACAATATTACTTTATTATATATAGCACTGATCAACAGACTACTTCCTTTTCAACAAAAGAGACCTTAAGTCTTCCTTCTTCCAAACATCAAAGTGATACAATCAGCATATCTGAAGCAGTTGTTCTCAGCAATTTCAATTCCATTTCCTATCTCTTCTCAACCAACATTTCTTATAATATATTCTGCATGTAATTAAATACATGACAATATATAGCTCCAGCATACTCCTTTTCCAATTGCGAGCTGTTTGGTTGCTTTGTATTCATTCTAACTCTTGCTTTCTGATCATCATACGAACTCTTCAATGGGCAGACGGTTTTAAGAACTATCAACACAATGTTGTTTTACCAGGTCAAAGACTACCAATAACCAATAAAACAAAGATTTCACCAAATGATGTGCAGCAGTGCTATCTCAGATGTCTTTTTTTAAATCCAGTTTATACATCTAGCAATATTCATTCCATATATTTCAAAATCTAGATTTCAAAAACTTGAGCATAGCTTTGTAATATATGAGATAAATGTTCAATGGTCTGGGCATTCTCTAGCGCTGCCCTTCTTTGGTATTAGAAATTAAATGGGTCTTTTCCAATCTCTTGGCCACTGTATTATTGGGCAGTCAGAAGTGTTTTTGAACAGCTGCAAACTTGGTGGTAGCATGCTAAGCCTGCATTGCATAAGCCCTATCAAATGCTGTGGGTATAAGCAAATGAAGACCAGTGACAATGCATTCCCAGATAGTAGAATATAGGTACTATAGCTCCAGAACAAAATATTAAACCATGTGGGAGTGCGAAGGAGTAGGAATCGATGATAAATGCTGTACATATCCTGCTTTTAGATGAAAATAAATCCTGGGACTCTGCCAAGGATCCAAGAAATGGGAGGCTATAACAAGAAATCCCTCCCAGAAGTGGCTGTCGGAAAAGGCGGTCGAGTTCTGTTATAACAATGCCAGAAATATTGTACGTATGAAGAGCAAAGCTGGCTTTTCCTCATTTGGAAAAATGCTGATGACAGGGAAAAGATGCATTGAGTAACATACATAAAGTTTCTTGTTTTGGGAACTGTGCCAAAAGAGAAGGCCTTTTGTTGAAGGCTTCAAGGGATGTCTGGATTGTTTCTTAGGAGGAAGATAGATGTACTTTGCAATAGTAGTGAATATCTGTAGCTCAGGTGTAGGATGAGGGTGAAGGTTCGTTCTCCGAACTTGTGGGTTGGTCTCTGAACATTTCATTACCAGGCTAGGTAACATCTTCAGCAGAGTTTAGGGGATGTCAGTGTCAGTGTTCTTCTGTCTATAAGGGCTTCAGGTGTGGTAGGTGTCTCAAGTGATGGGTCTTGTGATGGGTCAAGTGTGAGTCATCAGTGAGAGGCTTGTGATGGGTCTTGTAATGGGAAGGTTACTTCAGGGTCAGGGTCATTGGGAGGTAAACCTCTGGTGGTGGGGGCTTGCATGGGTTCGTTCAGGCTTGGTGCTCTCTCTGGTTGGCTGTGCAGTTAATTTGGATTCTGAGGGGATCGTAGGCTGGTTGTACTTTCTCAGAACCAATTTTATTTATTCTTGTGCTTTCTCTTCCGGGTTTACATGTGCAACAATTTACACCTATGTGGGTAGCTATAGTGGGCAACCCAAACTGAGATTCCAGAAACTGCTGCATTAACATTCATGTATAGTGCCAATTCACAATAACAGTGTCTTGAAGAATATATTGTTTCTTCAGGCTGCAGAATATAATATTATATTCTGAAGAGCAAGTGTGAAACATATAGTAGAAAGCTGCATTGTTATATGAACTACTTCACAACACCAAGTCTTGGCCTAACCCAGTTTTAAAACAAGACTACTGCTTTATTTGCAAGTGTTTCTGAACTTCAACCTTTCAATCTTTCCCATCTCACATGTTAACATTGCTCATACTGGCTACATTCTCAGATTATCGTCGGTATACAGTATACAGCTCAGTATACAATCATCCTAGCTTTAATTTCTCTGCTTAGATTTCTTCTTTTAAGGGTTTAAAACTATCTTTCAGTTCATTGTGGGAAAATTGAGACAACCTAGAGTTTACAAAGAGTTTACAGGTTATTAGAATAATTTCCCTAACGCCTCTACACATTATCTGTTTTCACTGCTGTTCAAATCTTCTTTCCTTCCGTTTCTTTCAAATTGTTTTATATTTAAATTACATTGCATTCAAATTCCCTAGGCTCACTTTTTTTCCCTCGAGTGAATGTGGTTCATCAAGACTTTTGCTGTAAATGTGATGATTTTCCAGCCACATGGGAGATGGCAGATTTGGTTCTACGATAATGTTGTTGAGGGCAGACAAAGTCTGCTCTCCCTGATAAATGAGAGTGGGAAAAGTAGAAGTTCAAGTTTTGAAGCAATCAGAGATCTTTGGTTTACCCACTTTTAAACATCCCTTGAAAAATATCTGTTGGAAGGTAGTTTTTGCAATGGGAGGAAACATTTATAAATAGTAGCGCCTATTTTGGCTTCCCCTGTTAGAAATGCATTATTGGCAGACTGTATAAAGCTAGGTACACTGCCAGATTACCCTGGGCAAGGTTGCTACCAAGGGATATGTTGTGTATTGTTGGAAAGAGGCAGTGTTTGTTTGCTTTCTTCAAGCACCATTTGTATTTTTTTTAAGGAAAGGCATATCTGAATGTCATTTTATGGAGCCATCTATTAGAAGCGCGCTGCTCTGTTTATAGGACATATGCTGAGGTGGCTGGGATGGCATCTGTGCCATGTCTTTTGTATTTCCCTCGCACGGGCCCAGGGAATGGCAGCATGTGAAATTGTGGCTCCTGCAGAGAAATGTTTTTCATACATACAAATGCGGTGGCAGGATCCAAGGAACAGCTCAAGCTGCTTCCAAAATGTTCCTTACAAAGAAGCATAAGCAAAAATATCTCGACGGAGAATGAGTCCCACTTGGCCTTATATTCCACAATATTGCTAATTCACCAGTAGTCTTCTAGCAGCATTTTCAGGCCTGCTCCTTCTATAGCTTCAGCACTTGGATTCATTCTGTTCCCACTGCAGTATTTATCTGGCAATTTTGCACAAACATACCAGAAATATTCACAATCAAAACAATGAACACAAACACTTAAATGACTTCAATGTCCAAGATCCCTACAGTTAGCAAATAAATATTTAAGGTAGAAATAAATGTTCTGAGAAATGCACATCAAAGCCTCATAAGTACACTGTAAGACATCCATTCCAAAAGAATATCTGTCCATATAGGCAGAGAGTTTCATAAAATTCACTGGGCTAGGACTACACAGCAGTATCTCATATACACATCAGCTCTTGCAGAGTTAAGCTAATGCATAGAGAGGTCTGGTGTTGAGTTATCTAGGAAATGCTTCTTCCTCCCATCCCTATAATGGATGAAGGCAACAAATATAACAGTACAGTAACTTAAGGCTACTGTGCTTTGCACAGCACATCCAAGATCACATGCCAAAAGTAGACCCCATGAATGGAGGGGATTTCAAGGAGAATGGAATAGAACGGAACGGAACGGAACAGAACAGAACAGAACAGAACAGAACAGAACAGAACAGAACAGAACAGAACAGAACAGAACAGAATAGAATAGAATAGAATAGCTTTATTAGCCAAGTGTGATTGGACACACAAGGAATTGGTCTCCAGTGCATAAGCTCTCAGTGTATATATAAACAACAAAGTAATGTAATCAGAAGATACCAATAGGAGAAGGAATAGAAAAGATGAGAAGGATAATAGCAATGCAACCATACTACATGGACAAATATCCTTAGACATAAGATAGTACTATGATAATTAGGTGTTCAGCAGAGTGATGGCATGAGGGGTAAAACTGTCTTTGTGTCTTAGTTGTTTTGGCATGCAATGCCCTATAGTGGTGTCCCAAAGAGAGAAACTGAAACAGTTTATGTCCAGGATATGAGAGGTCTGTAGATATTTTCTAAGCCCTGTTTCTGACTGTATACAGTATACAGGTCCTCAGTTGAAGGCAGGGCTGGTGGCAATTATTTTTTCTGCAGTCCTAACTATCTATTGAACTCTGTACCTGTTCTCAAATCTCATATATATTAAGGGATTAAATAAGCATTTTACACTTTATTTATTTATTTATTTGTGTGTTTGTTTGTTTGTTTGTTTGTTTGTTTGCCCATCTTCCTCCCAGAGGCACTCTGAGTGGTGTACAAGTCACCATGTCTTGTCCCTTCAACCCTCCCCATTGCAAAAAAAAAATAAAAATGTCAAACAGGACCAAATTGTCAAGAAAAGGAAAAAATTACTCTCAGGTATAAAGGTTAGTCAAGATAGAGCTGGATTTAGTAGATGGTCTTGAGAGGAGGCAAAAGGACTCACTGTCACTCCTATGGAGGAGACTACTAAGGCCAAAATGTGAACTATAGAGGGAAAACAGGCAAAGTCAGCAAAGGAAGGTGCCAGCCAGGAGCCAGGCAGAGGGCATCCCTGAAGGATAAAATGTATATTTAAGTTCCAACCTGAATTGGTGAAATTGGAGTTGGAATGGGAAAAGCTCCAATTGGAACAAGAGAGGGAGAAACTCCAGAGCAGGAAAAGCTACAGCTAGAGATACAGACAATCCAACCTAGACATCAGCTGAGATGGCCAAAATAAAAGCATAGAACTCCAATTCACTGTCCCCCTCAGTGATTGTTCCCAGAAAAAAGCACAAATTTACCAATTGTAGAAATAGGTATGATGCTAGAAAGCATGCATCTCCTATCAAATTCCCCATGAACATTACAAGTGCTGTCTCTGACAATACTTCAATAGATTTTTGACAACAGTGTCAGTAGAAATGAAAGTGGTGTTAAGAATTATAAATTGTTTGGAGTGCAAGATGAAATCTAGGTTCGGCTTACCCTGAAAAACCTCCATCAGAAGTTCAGAACTCTGGAGGAAAAGTCATATGAGACATTCCAGACATTTATTCACTAGGTGCAACATATATGTGAGGTTTTGGAAGAGGGAACGATGAAATCAAGATAAGCAATGATATTTGGATTTTGATCCAATTATTGTACCTCCTGCAATTGATATTTTTCAGTCAAGTTCCCAGGAGTGTTTAGGAAGCAGCAAAGAGGTTTGGCAGAAACTAAGAGAGATTTCATGTTTCTCTAAATGTCTGGTTTGAGTTTAAGCCATCCCAGAGATGCCCCGAGACCACTGGCATATCTGGAAGAACAGATAGAATAACAGAATAACAGAGTTGGAGGGGATCTTGGAGGTCTTCTAGTCCAACCCCCTGCTCAGGCAGGAAACCCTATTCCATTTCAG
>NW_015387236.1:104048-109048 GCF_001527695.2 Protobothrops mucrosquamatus | reverse complement strand
AGTATTTTCTGGATGGGAATACAGAGCAATTGTACTTGGCTAGTAACTAAGTTGACTTCATTTCCTTAACCATTTATCTTATTAGCCATATTTCTGATTGTACATTTAATTTTAAAGATCTGATACTATCGGAGAACAATTTTGGCAGTAAGGTGACTGGGCAGTGCAGGCAGCAAACCCATCAAGCAAGACAAACCTGACCTTGAGAAACTTGACCTCTTCTTTTTTTAGGAAGTAAACTTTGAGAGCCCCTGAAATATATTTCCATATTAGGAAGAGAAGGAAGAAGTCCCAAAGGTGCTTTTCAAAAGACAACTAGACTTTGTTTTTTCCTTGAATACATTTCTTGGATGAAGCAACGAAATGTCTTCAAGGAAAAGAAAGGAAGAAAGTCCAGTTGCCTTTTGAAAAGCACCTTTGGGATGACCTCGATCACTGAGAATCTCCATAGACAGAAGGAAGAAATCTTATTCAATCATTTAAAAACAATTTAAAAAGTCACCATGTTAATAATGATAAGCACTATTGAATAAGAAACACATACTCTTCATATATGGCTTCCTTAAAACTGATATAATAAGGACAGTATACAAACAAACTCCAAGTTTTCAGGAGTTTGTTTGTTTGTTTGTTTACTGTCTTTATTATATCAGTTTTAAGGAAGCCATATATGGACTCTAGCATCTATCACTGAGAGACCTCACCAACAAGAAAGAGAAGCATTTCTTCCTTTTAATAGATCTGTCTCTATAAATAATCTCTGACTAGGTATGAAGAAAACAAAATTTGTGTTCTGAATTCCAAATCAGAGAATGTAATACACCACACCAACACAGTACATAACGTAACATGACATGACATAACATAACATAACATAACATAACATAACATAACATAACATAACATAACATAACATAACATAACATAACATAACATAACATAACATAACATAACATAACATAACATAACATAACATAACTTGATTAGAAGAGATTGACATCTTATTAGCCCTTTCTCTAGAAGCCATTTTTCTGTCCCTCTGTGACATTTAGGATAGAAAAACAGAGTTGGAAGAGACCTTGGAGGTCTTCTAGTCCAACCCCCCTGCTCAAGCAGGAAGCCCAATAACATTTCAGATAAATGGTTGTCCAATCTCTTCTTAAAAACCTCCAATGTTGGAGCACCCACAACTTCTGGAGGCAACTCGTTCCACTGATTAATTGTTCTAACTGTCAGGAAATTTCTCCTTAGGTCTCTTTAGAGCATGGGTGTCAAACTTGCCACGTCACGTGACATGTATCGATGTATCGCAACTTTTTTTGCATTGCCGGAGCTCGGGTGGGCGCAGCCTCTGTATGATGCAACTGGACTGTGGGCTGGCAGTTTGAAGTGATGATGAAGGATATCCTTTCCCTTGTGATTCTCATCTCTGACATTTAAGAATTTACCTCACTTACTGACTCTTCATAATAGAGGGGAGTAAACTATAGGTTCTTAACTATAGATAACCTTAAGTAGCTCAGGATTTCCTATCACTGTTATTTCTTAAATAAACTTTTCTTAATGTCTTTCAGATACATTACAGCTTCAAGAATACTTCGGTCATAAAAGCTGTAGCCCTAAATTTAGTGTTTGTCTCTCCATGCATTTTTTTTTTTTTGCTATATAAAACTGTCTAACAAAGGTTTATGAGCCCAGATTTTTGTTTCTTTGAATCAGTCTTAATTCCTGACTAATGTCTGCCAAGTCCATGCAGTTTATTTGGCAACATTTTTGGAAATAGCTTGTCATTTAAAAGAAAGCAATTGACCCAAAGTCACCTATTTGGCTAAGGCAGGGACAGAACCCACAGTACTAGCACCAATATGCCTTGAAAATGGACAAACTATATAAACAGAAAGAAAGAGAACGCTGACTTCTAAAATTTGAAAAACAAGTATAGTGTTAAGGTGCTGGCCTAGAGACCAGGAGACTGCAAGTTCTAGTCTCACTTTAGGCATGAAAGCCCCCTGGGTGACTTTGGCCAGTCGTTCTCTCTGCCTCACAGGATTGTTGTTATAGGGAAAAGATATCATGTATGTTCACCATTTTGAGTTACTTATAAAGTAAAAAAGGTGGGATAAAAATCTAATTATAAATAAATAATCCATGATTCCTGCTACATGTCTTGCTTGTAAACCAGAGTTTTAAGGATAAGGTTGTTTTGAAATAAAATTACGGGAAATAACATTAGGAAAATAAAATCAAGATAATGATGAAAGAAAATTAGGGGCAGGATTATCCTTCAGAAGTTTAACATATACCTACGAAATCATATAAGAACACTTGCATAAAGATAGTATAAAATATTAATATGGGAAATTCAGGCACAGAAATATAGAATACACAGCATTTCAGTAAAAAGGCAATATGGCTAAGTAACTGAAAATAAGTGTGTGAGGATCCAGAGAAAAATGCTTTAATTGTGTTGAAGCAAATATGATTAACATCACCTGCTGGCCATCTAAGGAAAAAGAACCAGAAATGCTATTAGATCTGATTAATTTGGATTTATGCAGCCCTTTAGTCTTAACTTCAAGAAAGAAATCTTATTATCGTGCATTTATTGATTTTTGTTTTTCAAAGTATGGGGCCACCTACATAGTTAAATAAAAAAGTGAAGTTCTGAAAAGCTAAAATAGATATTACAAAAAGGAAAAACCTAAAACTTTGCGCACAGTTAACAAGAGGGGAAGGGAGATCTACAAGAAACAAAACTTTAAAATACCCAAAAATAAAACACACACTGTAATGGAATATAGGAATGACCTTGGGGAAAGGGGGAGGAGAGGCTGCCTAGGAAACAATCAGACAAGAGGGCCAGGAGCCCTCAGTGGCTTAACAATCAGAGAAAGAAGCTGAGAAAGGACCCACCCTAATGCCCAAGGCACAGAGGAAAAATTGGGACTATTGTAGAGAGCCAAGTCAATAGGGCTATGAAGGGGGATAGGCACAGACATAAATTGAAGGAAAAAAATAGCAGTTGCCTTCAAAATAAAAGCAAGCCAGGCAAGCCAGGCAGGAACAGCCAAAGGGCCAAGACGTGGCCCTGGGTGTTGTAAAATGCCCAGGTCTACCCTAATGGATCAAACAGTTAAAATGGCAGCAGTGGGAAGTTTTGTACTTTCATATTTACAAGATTGATATAGGTGCCCCAGGTAAACTAGATAGAAAACATGACTAATTGAGCTGGTTCTACTTCATTGTATGGCTACATTCACAAAATCTTGCAAGTCTGAAAGTACAGACTTCCTGCTCTGCTATAGGAAAAGGTTGGTTGGTTGGTTGGTTGGTTGGTTGCCTAATGCTTACCACCTGTTCACATTAAGGAGACAACTGCAGCGGCTGTTGAGAAGAATACTTTTTGTATTCATTTAGAATTCAAGAAGACATAGTATTTGTTAAAACATTTAACAATAGAATAGAATAGAATAGAATAGAATAGAATAGAATAGAATAGAATAGAATAGAATAGAATAGAATAGACGTTGGAGGTCTTCTAGTCCAGCCCCCTGCTCAAGCAGGAGAACCTATACCATCTCAGACAGGTGAATGTCCAATCTCTTCTTAAAAATCTCCGGTGATGGAGTGCCCACGATTTCTGGAGGTAAGCTGTTCCACTGATTAATTGTCCTCACTGTCAGTAAGTTTCTCCAGGTTGCTTCTCTCTTTGATCAGTTTCCAACCATTGTTTCTTGTCCTGTCCTCTGGTTCTTTGGTGAACAACCTGACCCCCTCTGCCTTGTGGCAGCCCCTCAGATACTGGAACACTACTATCATGTCTCCCCTATTTCTTCTTTTTTTTAGACTAGCCAAACCCAAGTCCTGTAGCCGTTCTTCATATGTTTTAGTCTCCAGGCCTTTGATCATCTTAGTTGCTCTTCTCTGATTTTTTTCCAAACTCTCAACATCTTTTTTGTGATAAGGTGACCAAAAGTGGCTGCAGTATTCCAGGTGTGATCTTACTAGGGTATTATAAAGTGGTAATAATACTTCTTCATGGATTACTGCCTTTTCATGGCGAAGGGGCTTGCGTAACTCAATGAAGCTATGAGCTATGCCATGCAGGGCCACCCAAGACAGACAGGTCATAGCAGAGAGTTCTGACAAAATGTGATCCACTGGAGAAGGAAATGGCAACCCACTCCAGTATCTTTGCCATGAAAACCCCATGGACGGTACCAAAAGGCAAAAAGATATGACGCTGGAAGATGAGCCCCTCAGGTCGGAAGGTGTCCAATATGGTACTGGGGAAGAGCAGAGGGCTAGTACTAGTAGAGGTGACAGTATTCCAGCTGAGCTATTCAAAATCTGAAAAGACGATGCAGTAAAAGTGCTACACTCAATTTACCAGCAAATTTGGAAAACTCAACAGTGGCCACAGGATTGGAAAAAGTCAGTTTACATTCCAATTCCAAAGAAAGGCAATGCCAAAGAATGTTCAAACTATCGCACCATTGCACTCATTTCACATGCAAGTAAAGTTATGCTTAAAATCTTACAAGCTAGACTCCAGCAGTATGTGGATCAAGAACTTCCAGAAGTACAGGCAGGATTTCAAAGAGGCAGAGGAACTAGAGATCAAATTGCCAATATACACTGGGTCATGGAGAAAGCTAGGGAGTTCCAGAAAAACATCTACTTCTGCTTCAATGACTATGCTAAAGCCTTTGATTGTGTGGATCACAACAAATTGTGGCAAGTTCTTAAAGAGATGGGAGTACCAGACCATCTTATTTGTCTCTTGAGAAACCTATATGCTGGTCAAGAAGCAACAGTGAGAACTGGACACGGAACCACTGATTGGTTCAAAATTGGGAAAGGAGTCCGGCAAGGCTGTATACTGTCGCCCTGCCTATTTAACTTATATGCAGAGCACATCATGAGAAAGGCAGGGCTAGATGAATCAAAAGTTGGAATTAAGATTGCCGGGAGAAATATCAACAACCTAAGATATGCAG
>NW_015387236.1:80976-103948 GCF_001527695.2 Protobothrops mucrosquamatus | reverse complement strand
AAAGCTATGGCAAATCTAGACAGCATACTAAAAAGCAGAGACATCACCCTGCCAACAAAAGTACGTATAGTCAAGGCCATGGTTTTCCCAGTTGCAATGTATGGCTGTGAAAGTTGGACCATAAGAAAGGCAGAGTACCAAAGAATTGAGGCCTTTGAACTATGGTGCTGGAGAAGACTCTTGTGAGTCCCTTGGACTGCAAGGCGTTGAAACCGGTCAGTCCTAGAAGAGATCAACTCCGACTGCTCTTTAGAAGGCCAGATCCTGAAATTGAAACTCAAATACTTTGGCCACCTAATGAGAAGGAAGGACTCACTGGAGAAGAGCCTAATGCTGGGAAAGATTGAGGGCAATAGAAGAATGGGATGACAGAGAATGAGGTGGCTGGATGGAGTCACTGAAGCAGTAGGAATGAGCTTAAATGGACTCCAGAAGATGGTAGAGGACAGGAAGACCTGGAGGAACATTGTCCATGGGGTTGCGATGGGTCGGACACGACTTCTCAACTAACAACAAATAATACTTCATATGATCTTGATTCTATGCCTCTGTTTATACAACCCAGGATTGTATTAGCTTTTTTTGGTTGCTGCTACACACTGCTGGCTCATAGTCAAGTGATCGTCCACTAGGACTCCAAGGTCCCTCTCACAGTTACTGTTTTTAAGCCAGGTCTCACCCAATCTGTATTTGTACCTTTGGTTTTTCCTGCCTAAATGTAAGACTTTGCTTTTCTCCACATTGAAACTCATTTTGTTGGATAGGGCCCATTGTTCAAGTTTGTCAAGATCTTTTTGGCTCCTGAGTTTGTTGGCTACTCCTGTCAGTTTGGTGTCATCTGCAAATTTGATGAGTTCCCCTTCAATTCCCTCATCTAAATCATTAAAAGCACCAGATTAACAAAAACAGAATATCTTAGTCAATATGTTTATGACTCCTACAGTGTTAAAAAAAATTGGAACAAAGTAATGTCATAAGATAATAGGCATTATATTACTTTAAAGTTCTGTATGACAAAGGCCCAGGTTATTAGAAGGATCACCTATCCATAAGAGTAACTACTGAACTCTCTATGTTAGATAGGGTAGTTGCATTCCAGATTCTCTCCCTTAACTTATGTCATCAGATGTAATCTCAGAGTTGTGCCTTCTCTGCAGCTGTTCCAGCCCTTTGCAATAGCGTCCCACCTGAGATTTGAGGGACCCATAGACTTGAGACTTCTGGAAGACCATGAAAACCTGGCTGCTCCCCAAAGCATTGGCTAGGAGAAGGGTTGAGCCAGGAGATTCACACTTTGTTGTGCCGGGAGGGAAGAATTGTTCTGTTTTTATTCTAATTTTATTGGTTATCATGAACCACCTCAGGTCACTGTGTGAAATTGGCAGCCACATACTGTAAGTTTTTAAAATAAATTTAAATAAATAGAATCTCAATTTTGCTAGTCCAATTTATCTTATCAGATCAATATTATTAGAATTTCAGAAGAAGCAGAAATGCATCCTTCTATTCTCCTCATGCCAGTAGATTCATCATGTCCCAGCTCTTCATTTCTATACTGCAGATAAGCCTCAGCTATTTATTTTGAAGCACCTCAGATTTGTTGCAAAGAACATCTTCTTTTCAAACATCTGAGGGAGGAACAAATAAATCTTGCTTTGACACCAAAGAAATTCAGCAGTGTAGAAATATGATTGTTTCATATTATTATTATTATTTCAATATTTTATCAGATTCCAATTGTTGTTTTCTGAATGTCCCAAGTCCCAAGTTCCAAATCATGTGGAAGCCAACAGAATTAGATTGATTTAGGATGTGGCTGACAACTTTTTTTATTTTATGTATTTTATGTATTTCATGACACAGCAAGTTCAAATTGTCAGGCTTTTTTGTAGTACCTGCTTAAGCATTTCCCTGTTCTAGGTCATTTTTGTAGATCCAAGGGCTAAAAATTTGATCGTGGAGGAGAGAGTAGATCTTAGATCGAGGAGGGAATAAAGCAACAGGAAGTGATGTTGCTTATGTCATGATATCTTCATGCAAATAATATTTTAATTACACACTTGTGTTGGAAGTATCCATTATTGCACTTACACGACAATATCATGTTGTGCAAATTCATCCTGAACTTATTGTGGCTTCATAATAGTTAAGAGTGAGGAGTGTGTGTGTGATACACAGATGACTGTCAAGCTAATATGATAAGCCTTGCATTCTTACCCAATATTTTTAATTTGGCACTGTATCACTCAGTATCCTGAAAAACACATTCAAACAGGCTCCATGCACATGGCTGCTATTCATACAAAATAAAAATGCTCAGGGATGTTTTAAATAAATTAAAAATGGAATTCCCTCCCTCCCTTATCTAGGCTACTCATTCCAAACAAGTCTGGAACTTCACAAAATTAAAAAAAAAAATATTATACCAACAACAAACATTCATAAAACAGTATATGTCCAACAGTACATCACTGTCTGACTCTTCGTGACCTCATGGACCATAGCACGCTAGGACCCACTTTCTCCCAGAGTTTGCCCAAATTCATATTCATTGCATCAATGACACTATCTAACCATCTTATCCTCTGCCATCCTCTTTTCTCCTTTTGTCTTCAACATCAAGGTCTTTTCTAATGAGTTCTCTCTTCCCATTAGGTGGTCAAAGTATTTTAACTTCAGCTTCAGTATCTCTCCTTCCAAAGAACAGACAGGGTTGATTTCCTTCAGGATTGACTTTTTTTGATCTCCTTGAAGTCTGAGGGAGACTCTCAAGAGTCTTCTCCAACACCACAATTCGAAAGCATTCTCTCAATGAGACTACGGATATCCCATTTTCTCTGAAAACGTATTTACGTGGGCGTGGTTAGACAAGCTCCTGCTAGGACCCCACTTGTAACAGTGAACTTCTCAAATGACACAGAGTGGCTTCATCCTTTTTTTTTTAATTACGGTACCATCCTTTGCATGTATCAAAGAAATAACCAGAAGCCCTTCATTTTTATGGGGGAACGGAGAAGGGGCGGCCCTATTTGTAGTCACCATTACTAGCAATGTACCATTTGTGCTTTTCATTTTGCTAATATACAGCAGCAGTACCTCCTCTATATAGTGACAGACTATACACTTATTGAGGACAGATCCAGTAAGCCAGGCATGTCAAACTCGCGATGTTACATGACGTGTTGTGACATATCGTGACTTTTTCCCCATTGCTGGCAATGGGGTGGGCGAGATTTTGGCATGACGCATCCAGCCTGTGGGCCAGCAGTTTGACATGCCTGCAGTAAGCCTATGCTAGTCAGAGCAGTTTCACCTTCATGCACCATGTAAAGATTGAACTGTCAACTTGTTACCAGTAACAATGGCTGTCCAGCCAGTATCCTGCAGTCAGTGTTCACTATCTTATTTTAAGGAATTGACTATGAAAGCTGAAAGGACAAAAATATTCTGTAAAAATATTCCACCAGTATTACATACCTGATAGAAAGTGATTTAAAACCATTTTATGGTATTTTGATTGTATCCCTGTTTCCTCCTCACTTCCTTAGATTCTAGAATGCAAACCTCTAGATTCTGACTGTTCTGCCTTGACGTTTTTTTTGCAACCTATCATTATCATCTTTTAGTATGTTTCACCTATCATAATATTATCACTTAAACTGATTTGTCAGTCAGAATGTCATTATAACAGTGCAGCACCTAAGAAACATTTTTAAAATCTTATGTTTTTAGAGTAGATTAATGGGGTGTACAGCAAGCATGAAGAGTTTTTTTTTTAAAAAAATAGCTGTACAGTATTTATCTAATAGTGGGGTGGGTGGGTGGGCTGTGTATACATATGCCTGCAAATAGAACTGATTTTGTTTTCAAAAAATGTAAAGAACATGCAGTGTAAATACTATATGATTTAAGCACAGGAATACTATACCAACACTACTTATTTCCTATCGAAAACACAACAGAAAAGTTCACTCCCGGCTCACAGGTACAATGAACGCTATCAGCATAATCATCATTTTAAATGAATTTGGGGTATTGAAGTCCACACATCTTAAAGTTACCAAAGTTGGACACCCCTGCTTTAGATCCTTTACTCTGCATGATCAACTATTAAGAAAGAGCATGCACAAAAAAATAAAATGGGGGAGGGAAGGTCAAACTCAAAACAAATGTAATGTGTTCTTGTAGAACTTGCACTGAACCATTCAAGATAGGCCATTGAACAGAAGGAACACAACCACAAATATTTTTGGTGTTACTGATTGCTGTGGCAACCTCCAAAATCCTAGTGTAACTTTATGAAGTTGATAAACATGGCTCCCTTGCTCTCTTCTGTCTGATCTTCCTCTCAGTAGCTCGCAGCATGGCATACCCTATCCCTTCGCCTGGTCTTCTCAGGACCTTTTCCAGCCTAGCCTCCCCTCACCCTCTGTTGCACTCCCTATATCCATCATGCCATGTCCTACCAGATATCTGCCTTCAACTTTCCAGTTTCTTCTTTTAGCTGCCACCACTTTTCCCCACTCTTATCCCCCTCACAAAATGTTACTACCCAGAAAGAAACAGCTTCATCCATATCCAGAACAAAACAGCCATATTTCATTCTGTGTCTGGACAAATGTTTCATCCCAGACGCCAACTCTCCAAAAATAGATCTTCTATTCATAGACCATTTTGCACAACCCTACCCACAGTTTGCACGTACATGCTCATATATGACATCCATAAGAATATGTATTTATTTGTTAAATTTGTATGTATTTATTAATTTTTTATGCTGTCCATCTCTCCTATAACACAAATCTGGGCGGCTTACAAAGAAAAGAAGGAAAAGAAGTTGCAAGATCCCATTATTTCCATCTGGATTGATGAAATTCTCTTGGAGGCAAACTGTAAGGAGTAATGGTGATGATGTTATCCATTCAGTTGAGTCCAACCCTTGGCAGTTCTATGGACCAGGTTTCTCCTCATTTTCCAATCTTGCACTGCTTCTTTGAGTTGTTCTATGCTCTGGCTGGTGTCAACTATGATGGTGTCCAGCCACCATGTTTTTGGATGACCTGTTTTCCTTTTACCACCAACTCTTCCTAACATAATTGCCTTCTCCAGTGAATTCCCCCTCACATGACATGGCCAAAGTAAGTGAGACACAGTTTCATGATTTTGCCATCTAGTGACATGTCTGCTGTTACGTGCTTTGGTACTTGCTTGTTAGTAACCTTTGAGCTTTAGTTCAAATTTTGTAAGTGGATTGATTCACCCATGCACACTTCATGCTAGACTTTCCACGTTTCTGCTTTTCAGCAAGAGAACTTGGGAATCTGGGCTGCAAATGAACAGGAATTCAGGAGCTGCTGACAAGACAGTTGTTGGGATTTCCTTATTCACAACAGGAGTATCTGCTCGCTTAGGAGACACACTAAATGCAATCATTTGCCATGTAACCAGCCATTGTGATAACACATAAAAAAAAAAAGAGTTGGTGACATAGCAGGGCTTCCTAATGTGCTTGCGATGATAAATGGACTGCTTGGGCACCTCACAGAATGATACTGCTTTTCAAAATGGAAAGCGGCATGTGTGACCATCAATATCTTACTCTGAATTATTGGTTTCTGTCATCGGGCCTGTATTTTAGCCAACTCCAGTCTGGAAAATTATTTTATTCCACTGACATCTCTGATAAAAAGAGCTATCAGGAAATATTTTCATGGAGAGAATGCATTTGCTGAAGGTTTTTACGGGTAAGGAAGGGTCCACTTCTGAGACACAGCTTGTGAATCATATTTATCGCTGCACCCTAAGGCAACGTTTTTGACTGAAAGTTGTAGAGGGAAATCCCAGAAATAGGCATGTCAGCAGGCTTTCTAATTAAATGATCTGGAAAGTACAAAACCCCTTTCAAGATGAACAGTGCCCCCCCATCTTTTGATAAGCCACATTCTTCACAATGCTGGATCCTTCCGTTATATAACATATCATAACATGCAATAGGTTCAAATGATGTAGTTCTATTCTCTGTGTGTGTGATATACAGATGACTGTCAAGCTAATATGATAAGCCTTGCATTCTTACCCAATATTTTGAATTTGGCATTGTATCATTCAATGTCCTGAAAAACACATTCAAATGAAAGCTGCAAACCCAGCTGAGCATAATTCTTTTAGAAATTGCGCCTGGGAAATAAAGTTGTATCACATGAAAATCATCTGTTTATGTCTCAAAGGCACTTTTTCAAAAGGCAACTGGACTGCTTTTTTTCTTGAGGAAGAAGAAACAAAATGTTTGCTCTTCTTCCTCAAAGAAAAAACAGTCCAGTTACCTTTTGAAAAAAGCACCTTTGAGACAACTATGATCTGGATGATTGAGGATCTCCACAGACATCATCTGTTTATAAACCTTGTGACTGTTCATCGCAACCAGAGCAGAGAGCAACACTCAGTCCATTTTTTTTTCTCTTTCCCTCTCAAAAAGGTGAATAGAGCCATGTCTAATGTTGTACAGCAGATAGGGCTTGCAGTGCTTTGGAGTTAGTTAAGCAAAGGGCCTCCAAAATGCACAGGAATATGAATATAGTCCCCATTTGTAACTCATTAAATCAACTGTATCTAGAATCATGCACTGCAATAAGTTGCAGATCGATACTGTATTTGTGTTGGCAACATTCTGAAGAACATTGCAAAGTTGATTCACATATGTGTAAAAAGATCTTGAGTCAGCTGTACCATCCAGCTACTGCAATGGAATTCACACCATCATATTGTTAATAGTGTATATAATATCTTAGTTGCTCTGTTAAATATGTTAAGTAAAATTATACGAAGTATACATAATAGCAAAAATATGTTAGCAGAGGGTTGTTTATTTTACTAAGTACAAAATAAAGCAGCATAAAATATTTCCCCATAAGTACCACTTTTCTTAAAAGCAGGCATTTAATTATGCAAAAATAAAATAATTTGCTCAGCTTGAACAATCTCTATTCACTTGGCATTTGGAAATCTCCCTGCAACGTCTCTCGTGTTAATCCAAATCGGTGGGTAATACTGGTTTTGAGTTACAATTTGCGCTAACTCATATGAACATAGACTAAGCAATGTATATATTCTCTTGCTGTAAAAAGGTAAAATATTTTCTAGTAAAGTATGTTACTTTTCCTGCAAATTAAGCAGTTTTGTAAACACTATCCTTCTGATACTTCATCCATATGATGATACTGATATGATCAGATCACAGTATGAAAAATGATGCAATTAAGGATAAAATTACCTTCCACTGATGAACCTTTTTCAGGGTCAGCAAATACATAAATAACCCAATACATGAAGAATGATCAGCACGTCCCAAAAAAAGAGAAAATCTTGCAAAGTAACAATGGACAAGACCAAAAATTACCATTTAATGCAAAAAACAGAGATGGGGGTACTGACTGTTGTCCCATACCACATACAAATTATATTTCTGTTAAACGATCTCTGCTGGTCCCCAGAGTGTTATTGATTTAGATCATTATGTTAATTTGAGTACACAAAGACCTAAGCAACTCATGAGGTGGTCCAAAGCATATTTCAATTACATCACTGCCAAGCTCTTTGCAGAAGGAACTGGCTCTAGAATATATCTTATAATTTCACATTTCCATGGATGGTTAACACAGATGTGACTTTGTTATCTGTGGTAAAAGATTTCAGATACCTTCTCTTTCGGGTACGCGGTTTTGATCAGGGGAGAACTTATAGAATGTTTTTTAATGTATTTTAGGCATGCGCAAAATAGAAGATGCATGTGTAAAGTAAGTTTTTCAGAATATCATTATCTGTGGTTTCACCATCTATGAATATTTGGCTGAAACAAAACTTTGAAAATAACCAAAAACATCTGTGTAGTTTATACCCAACCATTCACAATATCCCTTCACTCCTGTCACCCTTGCAAACCATCTTAGTTTCAACCATATCCAGGTTCCCAGTAAACATTCCACCGAAGTCCACAATTCATCTGCTTGCTTTAGTTTTTGTTTTGTTTTGTTTTGTTTTAATTTTTTTTTTTGCATGTATGTATGGCCAGCCAGCATTTACTTACATTTATTTTATGGCCATATCTACTGCTTTGTCACATTTAGCAACCAATCTTCAACTCCATATTCATGCAAAACCTTCCATGATTCAGGCCTAATCACTTTATCATATGCTTTTTGTAGACTTAAAATACATTTTCTCACATTCATTCATTTATCAGTGTCCTGATGAAGGGCAGAAATCTGGTCTGGGTATAACTTCCCAATGTTCTCTGCACATCCCAAACTTTGCTCATTATCATTACATATTCTTCACCAGAATTCTGCCAAACGCCATCCCAGGCATGCTTAACAAGCTACAGGTAGTCCTCAACTTACAAGGCTTGCATTTATAACATAAGTTAGTCAAGATTGTGTAGGATTCAGGGACCACTGTTTTTGTGTGTAGTTAGCTTCAGAGGGCTTTGGAAACTGGAAATGTTTTAGTGGGATGCCAAAGCCAGATGGAAGGAACATGTGTTGGGATCTTGCGTCACTTTCACTTTGAAGGTTAACATTTCTGGGACTGGTCTGGGATTATCATGTTCTTTTAGGAAGGGAAAATATTTTTATTTAAGAATTGAATGCCTTGGGTTCTTCCTTGTCCATTTTTCCTCTAAAAGTCTTCTTTCATCTACTCCCAAATTTCTAATTATACATGTTGGGAATAAATATGGGTGACCCTTTATTTTTTGAGACTTGATTCTTTTCCATCTGCAATTTTAATTTCAAATTGATTTATTCAGTGTTCTTTCCATGTCATCGTTTATTTTGTTAGTCTCTAAGTTAGGATCATGGTGTCCTAAGAAAATTGGATTAGAGGAGCCAAAGGTTTCCTCATGAATTGGAACTTCTTAGAATGAAAGGTTACAACGACATAAAAAAAAGTGACTTATGACCGTTTTTTACACTTAAAACAGTTGTAGCATCCCTATGATCATGGGATCAAAATTCAGACACTTGGCAACTGACTCATATTTACGACCTCTGCAGTGCACCGGGGTCATTTGATCCCCTTTTGCGACCTTCTGACAAGCAAAGTCAGTGGGGAAGCCAAATTCACTTAGCAACCGGTTTACTAATTTAACAACTGCAATGATTCACTTAGCAAATGTGGCAAGGAAAGTTGTAAAATGTGACAAAACTGACTTAACAATTGTCTCACTTATCAACAGAAATTTTGGACTCAATTGTAGTCATAAGTCGAGGACTATCTGAACTCCATTGCCTTCATTCTTGCTACCTTTCTCTCTATGCAAGGAAACAATAACAATATTTTTCCAAACATTAAGCCCAAGTTGCGACATACATTAAACAAATCCCATCCTTGTTTTAAAATTTCTTCTGCTTTTGTAGTCTGAGCATTTTTTTTTCAAGATTTTCATCATTGTTTATCACTTCCTTTTCATCATTTTTTTCCTGAATTAACATTTATAGCATTTGGTTAAAATTCATTCTTTGGCATATTCATATAAAATGTTCCTTCCAGAATCCATTACTTGAACTTTATCCAAAATATTTCATCACTTTAGTTTTTATTTCCATTTATCCTGCTGGGTGTTTCTTGATCCCTTTTCACTCACTGTAAAAAGTATTTAGTATTTCCTTCAAAATTGCTCTCTATTTTCTCTGCCTACTTTAATTTTAACGGATCTTTACTCTCTCTATCTTTGCAGCTACTATTTTCTCTATATCCATTACCCAATGCCTTTCCTACATTCTATTTTTTTTGCAGCAATCATTCTCTTATATGCATTTCCTCTTACCATTCTTCTTTCATTTTATTCCACCAAGCATCATTTTTCATACCGCTCATTAGCATCACTCCATACAGCTCTGTAGCACCCTATAATACATTTTACTCTGTTTGAAGCAGCTTCTACACCCCTTTTCCTTACATCCACATTCCATTTATCTATTGGAAAATTAATCTGTCTTTTGATCCTTTTCATTCACCACTCATACCTGCCCGTCCTGCAGTTTTCTGAAGTTCCTTTTGCTCCTTTTGATTTATGTCCATTTCTTCCACAACATCCACTCTTGACATTGCTCAGCAAGGGACTGGAGGCTAAAACATATAAGGAACGGTTGATGGAATTGGGTATGTCTAGTTTAATGAAGAGAAGGACGAGGGGGGACATGATAGCAGTGTTCCAATATCTCAGGGGCTGCCACAAAGAAGAGGGAGTCAAGCTATTCTCCAAAGCACCTGAAGGCAGGACAAGAAGCAACAGATGGAAACTAATCAAGGAGAGAAGCAACCTAGAACTAAAGAGAAACTTCCTGACAGTTAGAACAATTAACCATTGGAACAACCTGCCTCCAGAAGTGGTGAATGCTCCAACACTGGAAGTTTTTAAGAAGACACTGGACAGCCATTTGTCCGAAATGGTATAGGGTTTTCTGCCTGAGCAGGGGGTTGGACTAGATGACCTCCAAGGTCCCTTCCAACTTTATTATTATTATTATTAACTTACCATGGGCCAACTCACCGCAGGATAATTCAACAAATACAAAAATTAATTGTAATGGCGGCATGGCCATTAATAATAAAATAAAGAAAGTCAATCCAGAAATACAAGAGTTACAATAATTTCAACAAAAACGTGGTCACCAACAATAAAAGTAACTGAATGAAACGATTAATACAGCATTGAGTTGTCCTGTGGCAAGTTGGCCGTGACAACTTGTCCTAGACCACTTGATAATGCCATAGCGGCCATATCCCATATTGAAGTAGCTTTCACCTCCGCTGTATCCTTCACTAATTTTCTCAGTTTTTCATCATGAAAAAAATGAAATTAATCAGGCTTTTTACTCATTTTTTTTCTAATGTACACAGGAATAGACCAATGCTTAAACTACATATTCAAAATCAAGATACTTTTCAATAAACAGATGCTCACCAGTCATCATTTTCCATAATTCATAGTCTCCACATTCTTTTCTTTAAAAAAAAATCCCCTGTGTTCTCTTACCTCACTTCCGTCAATCAATCCATTCATGTCATGTAACTGACTAATACTTTTCACCAAGTTACATTCTTTTAAAATATTGCACAATTCTTACCATTTACTGGAAGACCAAGTAATATTAATTTGTGGATTTCTGTCTCCAGATCCTCCACAATCTAGACATCAATTAATACTTTAGCAAGAGCAAAAGCATTTAGGTGTATATACCATCCCCTAGTGCTTTACAGCACTCTCTGGGTGGTTTACAATGAAGAAGCATTATTTGCATATTGCCCCCAACAATCTGGGTCTCCATTATGCCAACATCAGAAGAATGGAAGTCAATCTGAGTCAAACTTGAGCTCTGTCCAGATTGAACTCCAGGCTGTGAGAAGATTTTGCCTGCAATACTGCACTTTAACCACTGCGCCACCAGGGCTCAAATACATTTTAAGTATATTTAGCCCTTACTACCTTCATTAAGATGTGTTACAATCTTCCCTTTCCCCTCCCCCTGACACATATATCTATTTTTTCTTTCATGTGTTATTTCCTGCTGTTTGTTTACTCCTGTTACATTCCAAATCACACTCTTTTAAAGTCTGCAGTTATCACAAGACAAGGCCAGAGAGACTGCGACCTCAGCTGCTTGTCATGTTATCTAGTATGTATAATCTCCACATGCTGAAAATAAAAGCAGATAAATTTTCACTTAATATTCTGTGAACATATGTAACTTAGCAAATAGTTACCTCTAGAAGAAAAAAGACTTCAAAACAAATTATTCTACTTGATAATCTCCCACACTAGGAAATATGTATCATGTTCTCAAGATCATAATACTTTGGGGAATGTCTTTTAAAGTCCTTTTTTCTTATTACACTGAGATCATATTTATGTTTCCGAGCAAAAAGTCAAGTAGTTTCAGTATCTATTACTTTTTCAGTAACTTCTATCATCGCCATAGGGGGAATTTCAAGGAAAATGACAGGTTATGATACAACTTAAATCAATAATAGGGGAGAGAAATTTTAACTACAGATACAAGAAATGGAGAAAAAAAATCTTTCAAATAATTTTGCATGATTATTCTTTAGCACAACTGTAATGACACAGTAGTTCCATTTTAGGCAGAAATAATTGCTTTGCATTATGTTTCCTAACATTTCTTCCACATTCTTCCAATAAATTGGATTTACTGTAATGATCTGATTTTTTGATATATTAACATGATAGTAAATCTAATAAGACCAAGCCACTAAATTGTATAACTTGCTTCAGCTGCTCTCCATTGAATCAATTAACCTCATTATACTTTGTGTTAATGTGCCAATATAAAAATGATTGACGAATAAGATCATATACTGGCATGTCAGCAAACTGACAGGCCAATAGCAAAAGTACATAAACTGTTGCTATTTCTTTCCATAAGAGGCCATCAGGACTTTAAAGCTTCAAACATATAAAAGCTATATGGGCCCTTCTTATGATGTAAGCCTTTAACTAGAATTGTACCTGTTACTGAAAGCTAGATGTAACCATCTAGTAAAATATAATATATTGAGAACAGAAACACCATTTATCACATTTTCACTAAAAGGCCATAGAATTGATGTTGATGATTTATATTCAGGCTAGTTCTTAAAAAGCAGAAGATCATCATGGATATATATAAGGTTTGGCTAATTCAGTTGGTAGTTTGTGTTCATATTTTTTTTCCTGGTCACTGAAGTTGATATTTCATGTTCTGATGTTAGACCCAAATCCCAGAGGCTAATCCTTAAATACCATCTAGTGACTCTAATCTAAAAGATCTGACATAAAAAACTTCTTGAATGAAATGGTAGATTATCAGCAGTAGCAACCAAGAAATAAATATGACCAACCTATTGCAAATTTTTAAAAAGGGAGAAAAAAGACCAGCAGGATTTAGAATTCACAACAGAGGAGAGGAAAATTTCCAGAGAAGCAACTGAGTTTAATATTAGTAAAATAACAAAAAGTTTTATAGCGCCTTGAAGACTAACACATTTGCTATGCTTAAACCTAGTGTTAGGGAACAATTAAGAAAAGAAAAAGAGACAGTTTTGGGATTAAAAAGTATACCTGCTTCTAAAAACCTCAAGTCTATCATCATCGTCAATCATCATCATCCATCACCATCATCATCATCGCCATCCTGCTTTGAATTTCCAGATCTTATTTACATTTTAAATACAATGGACATTTTCAACCATTGATTAGAGGAACCACAAGTTCCAAGTAAGATTGCTGGGATATCCTGTCATGTGACAGAAATAATGTAATGAAAGTGTCATGAAGAGCACATAGCCTATGTTCTATGTTAGCCCATAAGATAAGGCATGGTCTTAGCTCCCTCAAAAATCCATACACAATAAAATCTGTGTCTGATAGTGTTGTCTTATAATGCCTTGGTAAGACCACACTTGGAATATTGCATCCAGTTTTGATTGCCACGATATAAAAAATGCTATTGAGACTCTGGGGGACTTTTCTCTGAGTGAGAAGAGATGATTAGGGGACTGAAGGCTAAAGCATATGAAGAATGGTTACAGGAATTGGGTATATCTGGTTTAATGAAAAGAAGGACTAGGGGGTGACATGAAACCAGTGTTGCAAGATCTAAGGGGCTGACACAAAGAAGAGGGAGTCAACCTATTCTCCAAAACACCAGAAGTCAGAACAAGAAGCAATGGATGGAAATTAATCAAGGAGAGATCCAACCTAAAAATAAGGAGAAATTTCCTGACAGTTAGAACAATCAATCAGTAGAACACCTTGCCTTCAGAAGTTGTGAGTACTCCATCACTGGAGTTTTTTAAGAAAAGATGGGACAGTCATTTGTGTGAAATGGTATAAGGTCTCCTACTTGAGCAGAGGACTGGGCTGGAAGGTCCAAGGTCCCTTCCAACTGCCGTTCTGTTACTCTGATGCTTTTCCTTCAACTGTTATCCATACTAGTTGTGACGTATGTGGGTTGGGGTGATGAATCATATAGGAACCTTTTCATACAATTTGAACAATTAGTATCCTTCATACGGCATGGAATTATTTTTCTGAAATGGAATATAAAAAATTGTATCCTGAACTTAGCTGATCTTGACAGGAAGTAATATATGTACACAAAGGCATTGTTCCTTTGTAGCATTAAAATCATCTTAGCATGTTTGTAACCTGGCTTTCAGATTAAACAAATATGTTTGGCTACATTTCCAAGGTTCAGTATGAGGACGTTTCATCAGTACTCAAAAGAAAGAGTAGCTTAGTTTGCCTCAGGAAAAGGGTGTGAAATGTTTTTGCATAGAGTCTAGGAAAACATTATCCTTACAAAGCTTGACTAAAAACTGACAGATTGTTGATCTGTCGAATAAGCTGATGTATTTCATTTCTCTATGCCTACCAAAGACAGCTTGTGCATGAAAATAATTGTTATTGCAATTAAATCATCATAAAATACCATATAGTTTATAGTTCAGATTAACCATACTAATGATTAGAGCCAGAGGAGATATCAGGTAGCACACTATAGATATATCTTGTTATACTTTTCATTAAATCCCAAATAGCAGAAGAACAATGTGATGGCTTCATATTATTTATTGTGTGCACACAGCATGAAACTGTTATTCCTCCCCATTTTAAGCATTAATTTAGCTCAATCTTACCATTCTTATATAAATAAACCCTAAAAACTAGGCAGATAAGACAGGGAATGTTTGAAAACTAGCAGCCAAAATGATACAAGTGGACTCACAAAAGAGTTGTGTTTGAAGGAAAAGGAAGTGACGTGTCCATAATAAGACTTTCTGTTATGCCCTATAATAAGTATTGATGATCCATCTGAAGACATAATAGAGGTAGGAGCCATGTTTTGAAAAGAAATGGCAGTGTTCTCATCTGAGTTTTCTATTTTTTAAGCTCCTAAAACAAAAGGATGAGCAGATTCAGGAAATCTGAGTGTGTCTCTAATTGCTGAATAATCTTATATTTGCCGGATTTGCAGCATCAGACTATCCATATTGTTAAGCAAGTACATATTTCAGTCATCTAGTCATTCAGTCATCAGACACTGGATCATATAGTGACTAGCTGCCATTTGAGAGCTTCTACAGGAGGAAAAGCAGACTTACTCCAACTAAAAAAATAGTATGCTTAATTGGAAAAATGGCCCATATTAATATATAGAACACTTATTCTATTCTTATGAATCAATCAAAGTGTGAGCTAGTATCTGGAGGCGCTCATTCTTATAGCTCTTTGAATGTTAACGGTCTAGTCATTGAATGCGTCATAGGTCTACCCGCCCCCCGCTGTCCCATAATTAACTGTATTGACTGGCCAGCATCCACTTCAATTTTGCCATTCTGCCTCCCTCCTCCTACCCTGCCTGTCGGTCATATCCATCCTGCAGTGCATGACCACCCAACGTCATTGCTGGATCACTCCCCATGCTGTCATATTTGGCCACGCTGTCAACACGCCATGTAACTGCGTTGGTTGGTAATCCTCTCACTGTGTTTATCGCACCAGTCGTGTTGGTCTGTTGTCCCCTCCTTGATCTCGTAATGGATCCAATTCCATGTTCCCATTCGGTAGGGAGTTTCAGAGAATAACGTCAACAGCGGTTTGACAAAAGCTTAATTTTTAATAAAGTTTTCTCGTCCCAGAGATCAACGGTTTTAGCAGTTTTTAGAACACACATATATATATATAGAATTCCTCAACCTAACAAAACTGATTGTATTTCCATCATAGGTGTACCATAATATTATGTGCTCCTTCTATATAATTTTACTACTGTTATCTATGTGCTATATTCCATACACTAAATAAACAAATTCATCCATCTAGGAACTGAGTATTGTTCTTCTATCACACTTAGCTTCCTACAGCATCTGAAAAAGCAAAATGTGGTACTTTAGAGATCCATGGTCATAGCTAACTACTGACTAGCCATTTCTCCTTTACTTCCTAAACTTAATTTGGATCAGAGTTTAAATGCTGGAAATATCATCTGTTCAGAAGCCATTAAATGCTTCCAGGAAAGTCATTGAAGGAATAAGAATCAGAATGCCTCATCAGCAAAATTAGTATTTATGAAATTAGTGATGGAACATAACTATTGTCTTGATTGCAGAGCACTCCAAATGGTGGGGGAGGGAACCAAACTCTTGCTCATTTTCCCTCCCACTGCTAAAGCACTGTATTTAATTGACTTACAATTTTTTCCCTAATATATTTCTTTATGAAACCTGCCTTGAGCAATGGATACATGATTGTTCACTGAGGGCTGTGCCTCATTTGTTCCTGTAGATTGTGCCTAATTAACGTTAACTTGTCTGTACATAAAAAGTACAATAGGCTGTCCTTTCCAATTTAATTCCAACAGTTTAATCGAATCTGTATTCTTTCAAAAATAATTAGATCATTTACACTTCATTAACATGTAATGTAATGTTGAGGCATTCATCATAATGATTTCTTATTTTTCTTCTGCAATATTATCTCCTCTAATGAAACTGTTAACACCATGCATGTCTTAATTAGCTTTATCATATCTCTGACAATTTGAGGGTAAAGCCACATTTTTACAAAAGAAATTAAATTAGTTTTACAGATATTTTAAGCACAATCTTCTTTTTAAATCTAAAATAAATAATTCAGGGGGGGGAGAGGGAAAATTTCATATTCTTCCTGGTGGCCCACTCTCTCTGACTCTTTCTTTGTTAGTAAAAATGTATTTATTATTAAGAAAATTCATAGGGCCAATATAATTATGTCTAAGATTCAATCAGAAAAAAGGCATGTATGCAGAATATAGAAGGATTTTATTCAAGCAAAATCAACTGGAAAAGGTCTATCAGTGATGGAATGATAACAATCCTAATGATTTAAAAGAAATATTTTGTAGGTTTATACTGCTAAAAAACTTTACAGGAGGACAGATACCACATGTGGACAACAAAAGATTAGATAATGGGCTTCTGCTATATTAAATTAACACACTGACATCTCATTGACAAACTAATCAATCCCCTTTTAGACAAAAGTGATATTAAAAAGATACTGGATCTAAAATAGCCAGACAGTACCCGGTTTTTAAATATTGCAATTTCTATTGACTTCTATTGGCAACCACAAAATTTAGGCATAAACAGAGTCAATTCAAATATAGCATTTCCAAGCTACAAAGATCACTATCTTATATGTATTCTTTAGCAAAACAAAAACCAAAAAAAGCCCAATCATTTGACCAGGTGGAACAGCTGTGAAAGGAATGACTGGTTTGGAAATATGAAGATTAGAATAAAATGCATCTCTGTAAATGGTGGTCTGCCGCAAAGCTCTGAGATATGGCACCTCATTTTAATATTTAGCTGTAATCTTTGCTTAGCCTTTCTGAGTTGTTTCATCTATTGCCATGTGAGTCAGAGAAAGGATTCTATTTTGACCTATTCAGGCATAAGGTCTTAGACTACTTCTGAGCTTGGCAGCAGGTGTGATTCAGTGCAGAGGTGAATAGATGGACAGCAGATATGAGATAAGATAGCTGGAACTCATGTCACAAATCAGACAGACAAAAGCCAAGTGCCAGAGGCAGTAGACCAACTATGAACCTGCAATCATGAAAAGAAAGCTGGAGGGTAGGCAGATCTTCACACCCAAAACAAGGTGACCAGATCAATACAGTGGCTAGACTTGCAATGGATTTGTAAAGTTGTGTGTTGTGAAAGGTTCAAAGAGTTACTAATTTTCCTACAATTGAGAGATCAGCTGATTCACTTAGCCAGGGATTGAACTCTAGAAGGCAAAACTAGGTTGCCTTTTCTGACGTTTGAGATTACAGTAAAAGAAGACTAGGTGTTGAATTGGATCTTAATATTGGGTATCGTCTCCCATTCTTTTTTGGCACTTTACAGGAAATCACTCATGCATGCAAGTCATTATGTACAAATAAGATGACACATTTCTGCCCAATAATCATAACTTGCAAAGTATATATCTCCTCTCTGGTTTGCAAATAGTCCATGAAAAGTCTGCAAAAAGTATGTTTTCAATAAAACAAAATGGTTTTAAAAAAAAAAAAGACTGGAATATTTAATCCCTTTACTTTCTTAGTGTTACCTTAAGCCTGCTAATGGTGTCCATTTCTCTTTATTTATGTGCTGTCAAAGGTTCTTTTGTGAAGGCTGTTGGAGCATTGCTGATAAAATTGATAATGTCAGTCCCAGTGGTCTCATCAGCTATTTAAAAGCAAGGAATACAGATCACTTTTAATGTAGTTTAATATGCCTTTCTAAAATACATAGGCCAAGTATAGATCACAGATTAAATACTGACTTCCTTCATGCTAACCAACAATAAATTCTAATTTTCAATTGGTTCTACATGTAAGAAAGCTTAAAATGTTTTGGCCTGGAATTATATTTTTTTTAAAATCTCCAAAATATATATTATGAACGGAGAGAAGAGGTTGTTTATATAGCTAAGGAGTATATATTTGGATAGTTAACAGGCATTGCAATGAAACATACATATGTATGTACAAAATAGTAGTAATAATAATAATAATAATAATAATAATAATAATAATAATAAAGTTGGAAGGGACCTTGGAGGTCATCTAGTCCAGGTACTGTACTGTACTTGTACGTTTGGTTTTCTTACCTAAATGTATAGCCTTACTTTTTTCACCATTGAATTTCATTTTGTTAGATAGCGCCCAGTGTTCAAGTCTGTCCAGATCCTCCTGTATCTTAAGCCTATCTTCTGGAGTGTTGGCTATTCCTACCAGCTTGGTGTCATCTGCAAATTTGATGAGTTCCCCATCTATCCCCTTGTCCAAATCGTTGATGAAGATGTTGAAGAGCACTGGGCCCAGAACAGAGCCCTGGGGCACCCCACTACATACCCCACCCCACACAGCCCTGGGGCACCCCACTACACACCCCACTACACACACCCTTCATGTAAAAGCAGTTCCATTGAGGACCACACACTGAGTATGGCCGGTCAGCCAGCTACGAATCCATCTGGTGGTGATGCTGTCTAACCCACATTTTTCTATCTTATCAAGTAGTAGGTTGTGATCTACTTTATCAAATGCCTTACTGAAGTCCAAGTAAATTATATCCATAGCATTCCTCTGGCTCACTATTTTTGTCACTTGGTCAAAGAATGCAATAAGATTTGTCTGGGATGATCTGTTTTTGACATACCCATGTTGGCTTTTAGTAATGACTTTGTTTGCCTCTAGGTGCTCGCTGATTCGTTCTTTGATTGTCTTTTCCAGAATCTTCCCAGGTATTGAGGTCAGGATGATAGGTCTGTAGTTTCCTGGATCTATTTTTCCCCCTTTTTTGAAGATGGGAACTACATCAACTCTTTTCCAGCCCTCTGGTAGTTCCCCAGTGCTCCAGGATTTTTGAAAAATATAGTTCAGTGGTTCTGAGATCACATCTGCCAGTTCCTTCAGAACCTTGGGGTAAAATCCATCTGGTCCTGGCGATTTGAACTCGTCTAGGCTGGACAGGTGTTCACTTACCATTTTCTTGCCTATCTTAACTTGTGTTTCTATTTTGTTTTTTATGATACTGTTTTTGATAGGTTGGTCTATTTTTTCCCTTTGTGTAAAGACAGATGCAAAAAACGAGTTGAGTAGTTCTGCTTTTTCCCTATTGCTTTTCACCTTCTTGCCACTTTCCCCCACTAATGGACCAATCATTTCCTTAACTTTATATATATATATATATATATATATATATATATATATATATATATATATATATATATATATATATATATATATATATATTTTAATGTGTTGCATTACAGCTAGTCCTCAACTTATAATCATTTGTTTAATGACAATTCAAAGTTAATACAGCTTTGGAAAAAGTGACTAACCATCCATTGAAGTTATGACTGTTGCATCACCTTTGCAAATGAATGTTCATAGTTCAATCCTTGGCAACCGGCTCACATTTACGATGGTTGCAGTATGTTGTAGTCATGATTGTGATTTCAGCCCTTCCCAGGCAGCTCCCTCCCTGGTCCTCCCTCCCTTCCCTTCCCAGTACGAAGATAAGTGACTGCTTCTGGATGGGAGCGGATGCAAAGGATTGAGTGAATGGTTGGGAAAATGTCATGGAATATTCAAAATGAGGATTTTGTGAATACAGCAGCAACCTGAAGCAACTGCAACTTTTCCAGATTTCATTCCCTTGGGTGTCATGGGTTCTAGGTTTTGGATGCATTCTGTAAATTCGCCATTTTGAGGTGCCTTGGTTCAAAAAATGTTACCCTATAATGCACTGTTTTGCCTAGTTAAAGGTTACAGAAATGAGAATTTTAGTAGTGCATAGGTTCTATGAATTCTTGCATATGCACACATAACATGGTTTATCTAATCCATCTATTCACTACTGTGCACTGGATCCTAGATGATTCTTAATCAGAAATATGCTAGATCAATTGCCCAGCAGAGATTCAAAGTCAGTAGCCCTCACAACTCAATGCAGACTGAGGGCAGCCAGGGAGCACAAAAGCACAGAAGCCAAAATCAAATCAAATGTGAACATAGATAATCCTTGTGTAGGGGAGTAGAGAGACAGTCACACAAAGATTTCAGTGACAAAATCATCAGAATGATTACGTTCAAAGTAATATGAGTGGAAGCAGATCAGCTTTTCACCATGTAGGAAAAGAAAGGCAGAATAACCATGTGGACAATTATGTAGTATTTATAATAATAAAATTATGCACATGAATAGGGAACAGTTACAGACAAGAGAGAAGTGCCAGGAGTTGATTGAATTCTACACCATTTAGAAAAGTGTACACCAGTTCACGACATTCCTACCAATAATGGCTATTGGAGATTTTTTTAACAAAGATGAAAGTAAGAAGAACTATATCAAAGAACAGAAGAATTCAGTTACAAATTACCAGCATACCCTTATCAGTTACCAGCTCTGTCTGTGGGTGTCTGTACAAGTATCTGATGCTGTTTTACTCATAATAATGAATAATAAAAACTATTGCAGTTAATTCAACTTCCCACAATCTGCCTCTTTGACAAACTAAATAAAAGTAAAAAAACCTACATTTTCTGTTTCAAAAATGAGGGAGCAACAAATATTTGCATTCTTCCAAGTAGATTTGTGGGAAAATCTTTGGAGGATTCTAACATTACTTCTTTTCTTGACAGGAATCATGTTGATGTATGCAATCTCATTCTGCAGATCATAACCAAGTGCAGCCATGGCTTTAATACCACAGATATTTTGTCCATTTCCTTTTATTTTTTTCCCCTATGTTCTGAAACCTTCTTGTCTGATGAAGATTTCTTAGAACACTTCTTAAAATAAAATAATTGTTTGATTTTTTATTCTTTTTATGACCCTGTAATCCCTTGATTTGGGGTGGTCAGGGTGACTGAATGGAGCTGAACATTTACTGACCGGATGCCCTTCCTGATGCCTACCTGGAGTTTGCAGCAGATATTTTCTCTTTGCACCCTGATAGAGAAACAGCTGTTGCAGCCTAGGATTGGACTCTCAACCTTCCGAGTGGGAGGTGAGCATCTTCATTGCTAGGCCACCAAAATAATTGTTTTAATGCTGACTCTTAATAAAACCAAGATATCACAAAACTTAGCACATAAATGAGGTTCTGTGTGCTGTCTGTGACCTCTATACTTTTTTTACAAGTACAAATATTAAGCATACCACTGGAGCTTGCAAGTGATCTATTGGGAAGAAGAACTTGGTGGATAATTCTTAACTAGCATAAAAGTCTACTTTATGAAGTTTTCTGCATATAGATATTGATGCATAATGATTTCTCCAGGCACATTAAGTTAATTTGTTTATACAGAAGCTATCTGATTTATGTCTATATTCTTTTGTAATTGCTTTATAAATGTTTCCGTTAATTATAGGATCAATAGAAAAGATTTTTAATTAAACTAAATATAGACAAACGATCGATAATATAATATGTTATTATTATAATCAATATTTTTAAGTATTTTATCTCTACTCTGGAATTGGACTTCAGCTATAGTACATTCTTTCATCTTTGTGTTAATACCTGCACTTCCTAAGCTAGCCAAATATCAGAGTCACAGTTCTGAATCTAGAAATCCACAACTCTAAAAGCATATATACTTGCTCTTTAATTCAGTTTTCTGTATTAATTTCTCCTTTAGCCTTTTAGTATTACTTTTTTTCTGAAGTTTGGAGAAGAATAAGACACAGGGGTCAATCATCAATAACTAAGTTTAAACATACTTGGGATAAAGATATGTCCATCTTCCGACAAAAATTTAAAAATAAAATAAAACTCAAAGGGCAGACTCAAAGAACCATTAGATCTTTTTCTGCCATCAGTTTTCTATGTTTCAATGAATAGAAAGGCAAGTTAAGATACTTAAATTATACATCTGTGGCTTAGAATAATGTTTGCTGTCTTTTTGCATGGTTGAGATAAACTCCTGCTTAGATTTAACAGCTTGAATTTTCTTTATTCTACACAGGTTTCTTGATCCTTATTATATAATTTATTAAGAATTCATAAGTGGTTTATTTGAATTATCAATGGCTGATGAAAGAGGTCATAACTCAATGCAACTAGTTAAAACTTATAAGATTTTTTTTTTTTTTGCAATGCAAAGTTCAGACAGCCATGACATAACACTGAATAATGAGATTCAACATCTGGCATCAAATGACATCACGCAATGTCTGACAAATGAAATCATATCATCCACCAGATGTTCTATACCAGGGGTCCCCAATCTGTGGGCTGCGGCCCGGTAGTGGGCCATGGCCTACTGGCCACCGGGCCGCAAGACAGGCTGGCTAGTGTGCTCACGTGTGCGTGCACACACCTCCACTCACGCTAGCACCATGGCCGCAGCATGCGAAAACAGGATGC
>NW_015387236.1:61240-80245 GCF_001527695.2 Protobothrops mucrosquamatus | reverse complement strand
TGAATGCTCCAACACTGGAAGTTTTTAAGAAGAGACTGGACAGCCATTTGTCCGAAATGGTATAGGGTTTCCTGCCTGAGCAGGGGGTTGGACTAGATGACCTCCAAGGTCCCTTCCAACTTTATTATTATTATTATTATTATTATTATTATTATTATTATTATTATTATTATTATTATTATTATTATTATTATTATATAGAATCTCAGCTGCAATATTTTGATTTAAGCTGACCTCTTCTGCAAGATGGGGTGTTTTCTGCAAATAATTAGCCATGAGTGATGGGAGTTGGGTACCTTTTATTCCTGGAAGTATAGAAGATGTTTAAAACAAAGGAATGGGCAACAGCTTCAAATGGCTGTATGGGCAGCTGCTGAAAAATATGGCTGTCCTTGAAGATTATCCTGAAGATTAACTTCTGCTTGAAAACAGCTGTTTGCCAGGTAAGTTTAACCCTTTTTCTGTATTCCTAAACATAAGTTTTCTCTCTTTTTTTTCCAATTCCCTTTCTGTGTGCTTTTTTTTTCCCTTTCCTGTCAGTGTTATTTTACCTTCATCGTCTGTTTAGTTTTGCTTCTTGTTCACATGGTTTGTTTTTTGTTTTACTGCTTATGCTGGAAAAAGAGAAGGAAGTGTATCTATGTGCGCTTCCGTATTTCTGTGTTTCAAAGAGATTTGAATGCATGAAAAAAATGATTATACAGATAGGGATGAGAACATGAGCAAGGGCACAACAGAAGGAACTGCATCCACAGATTTCTCTACACTCATTGCATCAAAAGTACAGGTCATGATTTCTAAGGGTCAAGGGACAGCATTCACACATGCAGCAAGACAAATGTATTCTGTACAAATACTAGACAGCTATTGTAACTCTGAAAATACAACAGGCAACTATTTTCAATTCAAGAATATCTGCTCAAAAACACTGTAGCATAGCAATTAAGATATTAGACTTATAGAATCACAGATCTATAGAATCATAGATCTATACAATCAGAAGATCTATAGATCTATACAATCAGAACTCAATGTGGAGTTCAAGTTCCAGAATTGCCCAGCCAGATGCCCAGCCTACCTCAAAGGGTTGTGGGGGAGGGGGGAAGCTATATACTGTATGCCACTTTGATAACTGAAAGGTGATTAAATCAAATAAATGAATGAATGTTAATTCATAAAACGTCAGAGCCTGAGGAGGGACACAAAGTCACCAATTCTTGTCTTCAGCCATATATTCCTATTCAAGTGAGTGTTCCACATATACATCTATATTTGTGTACCAGCCAATTAAAATACTGGGTTTACAGTGACACAAATAGTGAGTTAGAATAAATGAGACTGACCCCATGTTACCTAAGTCCTATCAAAGAATCTTCTTTTTCACCTGCATTGCTGTTTCTACTTGTTCTTTGTGCAATCTATATTGTGATGATGATGATGATGAAGATGATGATGATGATGAAGATGATGATATCCATTCAGTCATTGTCCCACTCTTGCTGATTCTATGGGCCAGGTTTCTCCACATTTTCCTATCTTGCACTACTTCTTTGAGTTGTTCCATGCTCTGGCTGGTATCAGTTTTGATGGTATCCAGCCAACATGTTCTTTGACAGCCTGGTTTCCTTTTACCACTAACTCTTCCAAGCATAATTGCTTTCTCTAGTGAATGCTCCGGCATGACACGGCCAAACTAAGTGAGACAAGGTTTCGTGATTTTACCTTCCAGTGACATGTCTGGTGTTATGTGCTCCAGTACTTGCTTGTTAGTCACCTTTGCTGTCCAAGAAATACTCAGGAGCCTTCTCCAGCCCCACAGCTCAAATAAGTCAATTTTCTTCCTGTCTTACTTTTTTAAGGACCAACTTTCACAGTGATATGGCCTAATTGTTCACTAGAAAGAAGTTTGCCTTAGCAATAGGTCATGCTAGATATTGTGGCCAGGCCTTTTCCAAACTCATAAACACTTAGCTGAAATTCCTCCTGGCCTTTTGTGTGTGTTTTCCTTGAAAGGCAAGAAATCATTGAAAGAGCACTGGATTGTAGGACACTGTAAGTCCTCGGTGGCTGAATGAGCCTATGGTCCCCTTGGAAGAGGACAGAAATACAGGTAGTCCTCAATTTATGACCACAGTTGAGTTCCAACATTTCTGTTGCTAAGTGAAACAGTTCTTAAGTGAGTATTGACCCATTTTATGACCTTTCTTGCCATAGTTGTTAAGTGAATCACTGAAGATGTTAAGTTACTAACATGGTTGTTAAGTGAATCTGGCTTCCCCATTGAGTTTGCTGGCCAGAAGGTCACAAAAGGTGATCACATGACCCCAGGACACTGCAACCGTCATAAATATGAGCCAGTGGCCAGGCATCTGAATTTTGATCTTCCGACCATGGGGGTGCTGCAACAGTCATAAGTGTGAAAAACGGTCATAAATCACTCTTTTCAGTCCCGTTGTAGCTTTGAACGATCACTAAATGAATAGTTGTAAGTCTAGGAATAACTAGACTTGTGCAGCAGTAAAAAAAAAAGGTGGGGGGGATTCACTGAAATAAGTTTGAAGGCAGCTTGGAAAGCCAAATTGGCCCCCATCTTGAAGAGGTGGCTTCCCAGCCTGTTTAGACGCACTACTGAATCCAGAGCATTGATTCTATGTTTGATGTGAAAAGAAATTAAAGCCCTGGTCTCATTAGATAACCAATTATGGTTAAAGATCACAGGGAGACTCTCTCTTCTTTTGTATGACACTGAATAGGTCTCAGCAGGCAGCTCCTTGTGCACAATTGATTTCAAGCAGAGTTTTGTCTGAAAGATGCTTCTAGATTATGGCAAGAAAGCATTCTGTAATCCTCCTGCCAATGGAGTTATGTTTAACAGACATTCTGCTCTTATCACTGATTGATAACACTTAACTCAAAACATATTTAAGCTTTAGGGATGTCAATATTTTGCCGCCAAGTGAAGGTGACCCCTGCTCTCCTTGTTTGCTAAGTGTGTGCCGTGGTTTGCCGGTAAATTTGTAAGGGTGGTTATGTGGGCAGGCTGTTATGGATTTGCTATCTTAGCCTGAAGTGTTTGCTGCTGATTATGTGATTAAATCAATAATAATTTCGGTTTGGGATCCCTGTGCTTCTCGATGCATCTTCTTTTCCCCATGCCGAAGAGCCAAATGGGGAGCTTGCCAGCACAGGAGCCTCTGCAGCCTTTTGCCAAAAGGTGTGGCAGGTGGAGCCATCCAAACCTCTTCAGACAGCAACGTTCGAAAAACATTGCGCAGTGAAGAGCTTTAATGTCACAGGAGGGCAGACACGGCAAGTGGAGGAAAGGGGACTCGCTACATCACCATTCCTGCTCTTTCTAGTTTCCCCTCCTGCCCAACTGCCTTCCTTTCATTTTAAAGACTTTATTCTCCCCCCCCTTGCAAATAAAGGGAACAATGTACATGTAGACAGGCACAGTATCCATAGCACCGAGGGGTCCTTGGTGCTCTCTGAGCTCGGTTGTATTCATGCAGACATTTCATTACCCAAACTAGGTAATGTTGTCAGTGCTAGTAAGGAGTGGGGTCTGCTCTCAGTTGATATTCTAGTGCAATGGTCCCCAATCCTTTGGGCATCAGGGACTGGTTCTGTGGAGAAGGATTTTCCTGAGGAACAGAGGGGGTGTGGTTTTGTGTGCTGCCTGCATCCCATAGATGGGGCTTTGCTTGTTTGCGTGGACCAGTTACTGGCATGTCGCAGACTGGTGCTGGTCCACAACCGGTGCTGTCCCACAGACCCAGGATTGGGAACCCCTGTACTAGTGGCTTGCCCTGTCAGTGTTGGAGTGGTCTTGGACTCCTCATTTCAACCCTGAACTACAAATATTCACCTTTATTCACAGTATTCACAGCATCTGGTCATTCTAACCATCCAGGCAGCTTTACATTGGATTATCAAAGATTCCTGTCCAAGGCAAAAAGAAAAATATATCTCTCTCCCTCTCTCCCCCTTATCTACACACACAATTCTGGGGATGCCAAACAAACATGGAATCTTTTCTAACAATACCAAGTACCAAACCTTCCAACTAAAGCAACTGCATAGCCTGACAAACTTCCACAGAACATCCGTCTCTCTTACTCTTTTTTCCCTTTCCTCCTATCACTGGTGGCTGTTAATAATATTTCATGCTTTAATCTGAACTACGCCAGATGAATATTATGGGCTTTCTCCTATCCTAGCCCAGAGGCAGATTCTCCTTTTAATCCTCTTTTCCCAAATGCCTGAATGGTTACAGGGGTTTTACCCTTGCAAATGCTCAGATTCTCAGCAGGAAAATCTGGGACAATTCCACATCCCAGTGGAAATCACTGGGACACCAACTGATCTTTTAGAATCAGAACATCTGGTTAGCCACCTTATCCCATATGGGCAAACAGAACGTGGTTAATCAGGTTGTGAGTGTCTCTCTGTGTGTGAGAGTGTGTGCACGCGTGCATGCATGCAAGTGTATGCTTGCTTGCTTGCTATGAAAAGAGCCATCTGACTAAAGGAAACCAAAGGTAATTTAATGGTTGTAAGGCAACACTTGGCTAATGTTTTAACATCAGGTGTGTAGCATACTGTGATGGACAACAACTGTGCTAATCAGTTCCTTTAAACAACAAATTGCTTGTAGCTATGTTAAATATTACTTCAAGGAGGGAAAAGCAACAGCCTCCTCAAGGAAAGCTCATCATTGTGGAAAGCTGACTTTCTATCAGAGTTGCTCTTGCTCTGAAAATAAAAACAGCTTTTCTTTCAGTAAAAGCGTGGTCCATATTGTCTCTCTTGGGTGGATTAATCTGAACTTGATTACAAAGTTACATTAAACAGCAGTACTCCAGGACAGTAACGTGAAGAAGAAAATAGATTCAAAGGCAGAAATAAAACTAATAGTGAGAATATTCAGAAAAACTAATTGTGTAGTCCAGGGGTGTCAAACTCACAATGTCATGTGATGTGTCGTGACGTATCATGACTTTTTTTCCATTGCCGGCAATGGGGTGGGTGCAGTTTCAGCATGACGCATCCGGCCCATGGACTGACAGTTTGACACCCCTGGTGTAGTCTATCATACATATCCCATAATGAAGTGAATAACGTGATGCTAATATAGTTAGTCCTTGACTTACAACCACAATTGAGCCCAAAATTTCTGTTATTAAGTGAGACATTTGTTTTGAGTTTTTCCCCATTTTACGACCTTTCTTGCCTCAGTTGTTAAGTGAATCACTGCAGTGGCCTGGTTGCTAAGTAAATCTGGCTTCCCCATTGACTTTGCCTGTCAGAAAGTCACAAAAGGGAATCACATGACCTTGGGACACAGCAACGGTCATAAATATGAACCAGTTGCCAAGCATCTGAATTTTGATCATGGGGATGCTGCAAAGGTTGTAACTGTGAACAATGGTCATAAGTCACTTTTTTCAGTGCTGTTGGTAACTTTGAACAGTCACTAAATGAACTGTTGTAAGTCAAGGACTACCTATAATAATGTTCTACAAAATGACTTGGATGAATTCTTGTCCTGGAAAAGCAAATGTAGTTAAAAATAAATAACTGCAAGTGGCACCATCTCTCTAATAATGCTTCAGGCTTCAGTTCCCATATTGTGAAAGTTATGAAGTGGTCATGGAACACAGATTGAAAAACACATTATGTGGCACACAGGGCTCTGTCCTCCAGCATCTCAGTCCCTCCATATCACTCTCTGTCTTGCAGAAACCTCTAAACCAAGGCAGTTGAATGGTAGGATCAGCTTTGAATACGAACAGGCAATCGGTAGAATGAAAATATCTTCCAATGATAACTTTTTCTTACTTGGTCTAGAAACACTTGGCAAAGCTAAATCCCACCAGCTCGTTTATCTTGCAAAAGGAAACACTGCTCTTTTTGAAAAATTGCACAAAACAACACTGATGCATTTCTGTATCCTGTTGTGGCCTATTTTTGTCTATATAATTCTCTATCAAGATATATATACTGTGTTTCCCTGAAAATAAGACACGGTCTTATATATTTTTTTGCCTCCAAATGAGGCAAAAAAGGTCTTATTTTTGTGAGATGTCTTACCTCTTACCTTAGAACCTATCCTGAAAATAAGCCCTAGCTTGATTTTTACACCTGCACCCAATATAAGCCCTACCCCCAAAATAAGCCCTACTTAAGACCCCTGCCCACTCCATTGCACCTGATTATACGAGGTGGAGCAAGGCGCATGGGTAAAAATCAAGCTAGAGCGGGAATGGGGGTGGAGCCGCCCTACACACCTGAACCCACTTACCTTAGGGCAGTTGCAGCCAGGCCTCACACGCCCCAACACCTGCCTCACCTCACCAGCCCAGTTCTTCTGCGGCCACTCACCGCCACTCACGCACATTGCCCCCAGCCTCCATTTTGTTGGCAGAGGCCTTCAGGAAAGGGTTCTAAAGCCGAGAAATGAGCTCCGGATTGATGCATGCAGCACCCCCTGGCTTCCATTTTGCCATCAGAGGCCTTCAGGAAAGTGTAAAAATCAGGCTAGGGCTTATTTTTGGGGTAGGTGAAATATCCAGATTAATTAAGAGACTCTACATGTATTTTTTTTCCTATAGAACAATCTGGATCTCAGCCAAGCCAAAGTGAACCAGTTGGGCTCCAGCAAACAGTCACCCAGACTGCTGACATTCAAAGAACAGTTCTACTAGATTCATGATAAGAGACAACCCTTGCTAAGAAGGCTTTAATGTCACCTTCTCAAATGTTTGCAGTGACTGCTGGCTTTTTCCAAATACTACACAATATTTGCAAACTTGCCTGTTGCCAAACCGCCTGAGGAAATACAATGCTTTGAGCAGGTGATCTGGGTTATCCGCAGAACTGGTCTACTTTGAGTTTGTATTCACACATGTGAACATGCATCGTTCTTTTTCTAAGGATCGCAACTGAAACTTAGAAAGAGGTTCCTGAGACGTCTATGGAGATTCTCAATCATCCAGGTCATGGCTGTCCCAAAAGTTCTTTTCCAAAAGACAACTGAACGTTCTTGAGTTTTTTCCTTGAAAAACATTTTGCTTCTCATCCAAGAAGCTTCTTCAGTTCTAACTTTCAAAAGAAAAAACCAAGGAAGTCCAGTTGCCCTTTGGAAAAGCGCCTTTGAGACATGCTCCTGAGAAGTTACTCTAGCGTTCTTCTAAACCTGCTGAAAAACAGTCCCTCCCATCCATCCACCCACCCCACCCACCCCTATTGTCATATCTTTTATAATACAAGAGGGAGAGCATCAGGTTCCCAACTATGGAGCTGCCCTTTAGTACACACAACTGATACTGATTTATGCTGGGAAGGGAGGCGATTTGTGGTTAGCGGGGAAAAGGTTATGTTTTCATTGAAAAGTGGCTTTCATCATTCCTTAGCTGTGTATCTTTATGCAATCTTTGTGACAAGATGAATCAGTTGAGTCACCCTCTCTTTCAGCCATCCTGAATAAGTGGGCAATTGTGTTCTGTTTACATATCTCCATTTTATAAGATCGCTGCCATTTATTTGGAAGACTTTAAAATAGAAAAGAACATGCTTTAGCCTGGGGTGTATTTTTTTTTTAAAAAAAAATAGCTTGTATGATTACAAAGGATGAATTAGGGATAACCTATCTCGGGATGAACTGTTAAACATTTTCCTTAAATGGCAAGAAAACGGAGTGTCTTCTAGAGAGACACAACGACAGTGCCTTCATTTCTATAACAGGGTTGCTAATCTGATAGCATAAGGCCCAAAGTGAACGTCACAACAACAGGTAGTCCTCGACTTAAGACCACAATTGAGTCCAACATTTCTGTTGCTAAGTGAAACAGTTGTGAGGTGATTTTTGGCCCATTTTATGACCTTTCTTGCCACTGTTGTTAAGTGAATCACTGCAGCTGTTAAGTTACTAACATGGTTGTTAAGTAAATCTGGCTTCTTTATTGACTTTGCTTGACAGAAGGTCGCAAAAGGTGACCACATGATGCTCGGACACTGCAGCCATCATAAATATGAGTCAGTTGCCAGTTTTGATCACATGAGATGCTCCAATGGTCGCAAGTGTGTAAAATGGTCATGTCACTTTTTTTCAGGGCCGTTGTAACTTCAAACGGTCATTACATGAACTGTTGTAAGTCGAGGACTGCCTGTAAGCGTATAATGTTCTTTCCACCTGCAAATGTAGTAGACCTGTATCATTTTGTGACATGAGGCAGCAACAAAGCCCATAAGGTAAATTTGAATGGTGGGAAGAACAACCAATTTATTCATTGCTCTTTTCTAAAATCTGGGGATCAATTCTCTAGCTAAAATCATTAGACTCTTCAATAGGCAGCTGCTATTTTGTTCTTCATCTGTATCGCCTGTGTAACAATGACTCTGGTGAACTGATTTCAGCCTAGGCTTTGGAAGCTATTGATTAGAAAGAGAAGGCCATATTGTCTTTTATCATCTCATTACATTTTGTGTGACAGTTATGCAGAATTTAAAAGAAAAGGAAAAAAAAATCTAGAGATAGAAGCTGCCCCTTCTCATCACCATCTGCATAAACCTTCAGGCATAAGAGCTGGACTTAGCATCAGCCATGTTGGATTCGAGGAAAAGGACTATAGGAATAATTATTCTAAATCAGTGTCTTCTTCTCTCATTCCTCTGTATTGCAAATGGATCATCACCAGACAGTCTACAAAGAGGGAAATGGAAAAGTAACATTTTAGGACATGAATGATGAAAAGCTCCTAAATGGGACAAGAAAATCTGAGGTATATTTTTCATGCAGGTAGTCCTCTACTTACGACAACTCACTTAATGACCGTTCGAAGTTACAACAGCACTGAAAAAAGTAACTTATGACCATTTTTCACACTTACAACCATTGCAGCATCCCCAGGGTCATGTGATCAAAGTTCAGATGCTTCGCAACTGACTCATATTTATGACGGTTGCAGTGTCCCAGAAGTCATGTGATCATCTCTTGTGACCTTCTGACAAGCAAAGTCAATGGGGAAGCCAGATTCACTTAACAACCATGTTACTGACTTACTAACAACTGCTTTGATTCACAATTGTGGCAAGAAAGCTCATAAAATGGGGCAAAACTCAATTAACAAATGTGTCACTTAACAACATAAAATTTTGGGCTCAATTGTGGTCATAAGGTGAGAACTACCTGTATTTGTTTAACTGTCAAACACAATAGATGTGCTGTCTTTTCTCATCCCAAAATTAGCATTCTTGACCCTAGACATGTTTTCGATTTAAATTACGCTGAATTCAGTTAAACATGGCTGCAGTCACAATAGCTCTCAGTGAATCTTTTATGCAGCACTGTATTGTCTTCTCTGACTTTTGGTTTAAAAAGGTCTATCTTTCCAAGACACTCTCTAGTGTTACCCTCGCTTTTTCCAAGACTCGCCAGCTAATTAACTGATTCTGTGGCAGTTGTATCCTTCAGGATCTATTTCTGAGTCATGGCAACAAACAGGTAGTCCTCAACGTACGACCACAATTGAGCCCAAAGTTTCTGTTGTTAATTCACATTTTAAGTGAATTTTGCCCCATTTTACGACTTTTCTTGACACAGTTGTTAAGTGAATCACTGCAGTTGATTTTGCTTTCAAAAAATTGCAAAAAGTGATCACATGATCTTCAGAAACAGCAACGGTCGTAAGTATGAGTGAGCTAGCCAAGCGTCTGAATTTTGATCACATGATCACAGGGATGTTATAAAGGTTGCAAGTGTGAAAAATGGTCATAAGTCACTTATTTCAGTGCCACTGTAACTTTGAATGGTCAGCAAATGAACTGTTGTAAATCGAGGACTACCTGTACACAGGCATTACAATATTTATCTTACAAAGTCTTTCTTCTGGGATCCGTATGACCAATGGTTTCTATTTTCATTATCATTATCACTGCATCAAGCTTGACTGTTCAAGAGCAGTGGGGAAAAAAAACAAGGGACCAGAAACTGAATATGGAACGTAATCCTCAAGGCTTTTCAACCAGTGGTACGGGTACCACCTGTGGTACATTGGCACTTGGCAGGTGGTACGCGACCATCCTAGAAAAGTGGTAGTGGGGGAGGGGAATGAGCTGAACCGGTGGCAGCACCTGTACAAGCCTGAGCGAGAGATGGCTGGAGCTACAGGGCTGTCAGGGCTCAGCAGAAGCACCAGGATCAGCACTTCTTCGGGGCTGTCAGGGCTCAGTGGAAGCGCCAGGATCAACGCCAGGCTCCAGCTGGAGCTCAGCACTGATCCTGGTGCTTCTGCTGAGCCCAGAAGAAGCGCCGATCAGCTGGAATGTTGCAACATCTCCAGGGTCTTGTGATTTACATTCAGATGCTTGGCAACTGATTCATATTTATGACGGTCACAGTGTCCCAGGGTCATGTGAAGTGACCAAAACCTGCTGCAACCACCCAGCAGATGGGGGGGGAATAAAAACCAAACACCCCCCCACCCCACCCCCGCTGCCAATCCTCAACAGAAATGCTCACAACAATGGAAACCTCGGACAGGAGGAAGAGCGCCACTGGGTGGGCAGGCAGGTGTCTTGCTCTGCTGTGGCTTGGGAGGCACTTTTTTCAGTGCCACTGTAACTTCGAACAGTCACTAAGCGAACTGTTGTAAGTCGAGGACTACCTGTACTTCATCACTTTTTTCCTTTTTTTTTTTTTGGGTCATCAAGTTTTTGACACCTTGCTAGGTGACTGGTGGTACTCGGATATTGCCATATCCTAAAAGTGGTACAATGGGTGAAAAGGTTGAAAAGCCCTGGTCTACAGATATTTAGTTTGTGTACTTAGATCCTAAATAAGTTTAGGATTGCTACATCAGTGTGACTTAAAAGTGAATGGGTTATCTCTTTATATTCCTCTCCTCCCCATCACTGCTGAAACAATTGTTTCTGAATCATAAAAATATTTTTTAGAAAAGTCAAAGTTACCAAGTCACTTTTGAGAACGAAATTATGTACCAGGCCTCTATTGGGCTAAGTTGCTGCAGAATTATAGCAGTGGTTAAATATTTAAATCAAATCTACCTTGGAATGCAGTGCAGTGTCAAACAACCCAGCTGAGAATTCTGAATGTTGTGCTAGGTCAACACATCAACCTTGTCTCCCAATATCACAAAGCTAATTGACTTCTTTCTGATATTTTTCTGGTGTGCTTTCTTTATATTCCCCTTTTAGGCTACTGGGCATATTTTCTTTTCAGACAAGTTCCATGCTGGATCACAGTTTTGCTGTGCAAAGAGTTCAGTGCTAATAAGTAAATAGAGGAAAAGTTAATCATAATAATTCAGAAGCAGCATGAAGGAAAATTTACTTCTTTGTTCCTCGACTGGCTGGAGACCCCATTCATTTTGTAGAATTTGATGCCAGGTATACTTCGTAAATTTTTCCCAATAATCATAAAATACCTTTTTTCATTTTCTCTCTCTCTCTCTTCTTTGTGTTGCTTTCCCGAGTTTATTCATTACACATGAAGCATATCTGGGCTGTGAAATCTGTTACTAAATACCTCAGGACCTGTCATGCCACTGTAATTTAAATTGAATGTAACAATAATCCAGCCTGATTGCCCAGCTCACTAGTTAATGTGAGGATATTTGACTCTGTTAATCACCACAATAGCCAGGTCACATTTCCACCATTGCATAAGTAAACAGATTAACCGGCATGCAGTGCAGGCCAAACAATGTATGACAGAGCACAAAGAAGAAGAAGAGGGAGGAGGAGGAAGAGGAAGAGGAGGAGGAATGACTATTATAGAAGCATAACACAACTCTATCCAGTAGGATGGTGCAGTGGTGAAAGCCCTGGATTTGATTATGTTCATGTTAAATCCCAATCAAGTTTTCAAATAGCACTGAGCAATAGCAATAGCACTTAGACTTATATACTGCTTCATCATGCTTTATAGCACTCTCTAAGCAATTTACAGAGTCAACATATTGCCCCCAACAATCTGAGTCCTATTTTACTGACCTCAGAAGGATGGAAGGCTGAATCAAACTTGAGCCCATGAGGATCGAACTCCTGGCAGTGAGCTAAATTAGCCTGCAATACTGCATTCTAACCACTGCCTCGCCACAGCTCAAAATCCTTTATATGCCATTATTTTCATATATAAAACATGCTTACACTGCATCCAGAAGTGAATAACCTGCAATCTGCAGGGACCATTAACCTTTTCAGGCTTCCACACATTATCTCATCTATCTTTCCATTTGCCTGCATGAATACTGCAGGAAGATGGCAAAAACAAGGCTATTGGGGAAATCAACACCTATTTATGAGATCCACAACAACCTCAGGACACATGCTAAAAAGTCTAACACTATTGCAACATCTGAACACAAGAGCATTGATATGGTGTCTAGGCAGGAAGGGTGCTTGCCTCAGAAACTGACTTTCCTAATGAGCTTTGTAAATATGTCAGTGAGATACCAATTCTGCCCTCTAACACATTATAAAAGTTAATCAGTTAATATTTTCAAGCTATATTTTCAAACTATGTTAAGGGGAGGATGTTTGGGAAGAGCAGGTTGTTTTGAGTACTTTGTTTTCTGTCATTTTTCTCTCTTTCTCTTTTTCAATATTTGCTGGTCACTTTAGATTAAAAATAAATGCATACAAATCAAATCAAATAAATCCTATTTTGGCTTCTGACTCCTGCTTTATGTGACAGAAAAGATGCTGAGACTCTAGAAAGAGTACAGAGAAGAGCAACAAAGATGATCAGGGGACTGGAGGCTAAAACATATAAGGAACGGTTGCTGGAATTGGGTATGTCTAGTTTAACAAAGAGAAGGACGAGGGGGGACATGATAGCAGTGTTCCAATATCTCAGGGGCTGCCACAAAGAAGAGGGAGTCAAGCTATTCTCCAAGGTGCCTGAAGGCAGGACAAGAAGCAATGGGTGGAAACTGATCAAGGAGAGAAGCAACTTAGAACTAAGGAGAAACTTCCTGACAGTTAGAACAATTAACCAGTGGAACAACCTGCCTCCAGAAGCGGTGAATGAGCCAACACTGGAAGTTTTTAAGAAGAAACTGGACAGCCATTTGTCCGAAATGGTATAGGGTTTCCTGCCTGAGCAGGAGGTTGGACTAGATGACCTCCAAGGTCCTTCCAACTTTATTACTATTATTATTATTATTATTATTATTATTATTATTATTATTATTATTATTATTATTATTATTATTATTATTATTACTATTATTATGTGGTGTCCAAGATAGAATATGCCTAAGTTTAAACATGGAACTTTCTGCATGTTGGACAGGTGCTTGCTTATTAAACTATGGCCTCTCCATCCAAAAATAAACAGAAATTTTAGCAGGATTCTCTATCTACATATAGAGAAGATGCATACAAACATATAAATAAACAGAAATTCTATGGATGTACATAAGTAGGGTCAAAAATCTATGGGTGTGTGTTTACTCAACAATTTAACATAAGTACTAATGGAAAGAAACTCTTGCTGTGGTATACTTTACAAGGGGAAAAAAAAACCCTGATGGCTAAAGCTGATAAAATTCAGTTAACATCACAGATGATCTCTCTGTCTATGTCATTCCCACCCCATCAATTCACTGCCACTTCTTAATCCAAAGTGTGTGCATTCTAGACACCCTCACTAAAAGCTCAGAGGGAAATCATATCATTTTGCTTTGTCTCAGCTCTGTGATGCTATCAAGCAAAGACTGTGCGTTTAATTAAGAGGACGCTTAAACGTGCTGCACCAATACGTGCCATAAATCTCTTTCAGTATTATCTGTGGAGCAACAGTGAACTAACCAGGATCTTGAAGCCAAATCTTGGCCTTTGGTGCCCTTTGTTGTCCTTTGGCACCTGAAGTGCTGTAAAAATGTTCTGGTGTGCTGGAAAATGTATTAAATATCTCCATGACTTTTGTGCCTCTTTCTAGAATAAGGAAAAGAGAAGATAAAAACCCACCATCTCATCTGGTGACATTCACTAGCCTACAAATCATCTGAAGCTATTTGCTGATCAGCTAAATAATTATGCCTATGTCATATTATATCAATACTGTTCACTGGTTGCACTAATGAATGTGCAGAAAAATTTCAGCATATATGGACTGACTATAACTATGGGTACTAGTTAATAAATTTATTTTCCAATCACCAATATTTATGTAGCCCAAATGACCCCAGATGCACAGAACGCCAAAATATCTCAGCCGATTAGAGAAAATCTAATTTACATGAATAAGAAAACACCTTGTAAAGAGCAAACAATAGAAGCAATGTGAATGAAACTAAGGAAGACCATTATAGTCAAGGATCACAACATGCCTAAAGGGAAAGGTAACAGGAAACCAAAGGAATTGCAATTCCAACATGTTTGTGTGATATTCTTAAAATAATGGATTTTGTTCAAAGCAGCTAAAACCCAAAATTAGCAAGCATAACTAGAATATGCTAGAGATTTATGCAAAACCAGCAAGGATCAGAAATAGAAAAAAGAGAGGATAGGTTTACTAAAACAAGGTAATATCACATGGGAAAAGTTCCTGGGGAAATTGCATTCTTTCTGAAGAAACAGGGAACTGAAAAGAGAGGATCTTCATGGATCCAAGTCTTCTTACAATCCAAGATTACTATTCACAGTTCAGCTTTTTCTACAAGCTTTCTCTGGTTCATCATGCTGTCCCTGTTCTGGGGAGGGGGGTTGACTGCGGGGGTCCTCTCACAAGATGTATGTAGTGAACAAATGTCATGTACCTTTGGGTGTCAGACTCAAATATTTTTATTTGCTCAGGCAAATTAAATATTTTAGCCACATCAAAACTTAAAATGGATACAGACAGAGTCAGACAGCTATAAATATTATTATGTTTGGGCCTTAAATTGAATGGTTGCACTATTTTTTTACAGTAATTGTTTGTATAATCTTTCATGAAATTAATTTTGAGATGCATCCCTTTAAAAAACTAAACTAAAGTTTGTTTAATATAGTATATACTAATTATATATGTTATCTATGTTACACTATAGGTAGCTGTAACTGAGCCTGGAATTAAGCAGGTCTTCACATGACCAGTCCAATTTTATTTCATTTGGTGGGGGCAGTTGTTAAGTAAACACCATAGTCATTTAGCAAACCCATTGTCCACAATGGGTGTTTTTTGCCAGAAATCAGAAGCAAACACTGATGTCTGGTTAAAAAAAAATGTGACCACACAGGATGCAACAAACAGCCACAAATGCGGGCTAGTTGCTGAGCACCCAAAATGAGATCATGTGACCACATGGGGGCAGCCATTGGAACTTCTAATCCAGGTTACAAGTATCTTTTTTGGGGTGCACTGTAACTTCAGATAGTCACTAAATAAACAGTTGTAAGTTGAGGTTACCTGTATATCATGTACTATAGTGTGGATGAGAGAAGAACAAACTATGATGAAGGAAAGAGCATAAGGAATGAGGAAACCCGGAAATGGAAATAAAAACGGATGTGTTTCTTTGGCTTATTTTTCCACTGAATATATTGCAATGTATATTAAAACTGCCTGCCTTCACCTTTCTCAATTTAACCTCATATTTATATAACCCTCACACACCTCATGAACACCTCATGGCAAATTCTTTCCTTTCTTACATTGCCTGATTATATTCCCATGCTTTTCACAGCAGCAGACAAGGAGATAAGTTCTCCAAATATAGATGAACATTGCTAAAGAACAAGAAGCTTCAGCGTATGAGTGTCATTTTGACCAATGTCCCCATGGCTCTTGTAATAGATGGTTCTATCTTTTATCATTCTTCTATAAAATAGAAGCTTCAGTGTTTTATATAGTACTGTCACTATGATTGTGTAGAGTGTCAAGATTTTTGACTTTTTGATTGTTACAGATGAGAAATGATAGGAACTTGAGTAAAATGCCAGCAATGGGCTCATGAGGAAGATAAAGTTTGAATTTAGACTTAATACCTTAGAGTACGAATTTTATTTTGACCCTCCTCCCCCAAAAAAGTCATACTAAAAAATTTAGCAAATAAAATATTGCAAGGAGTTAGGTTATTGCTTAGCAGAGAGTTCTGGCAACAAGCAAACAAAAATTTGCAAAAATATATCTATCTATAGAGCAATTTTTTATTTATTTTCCCCTCTTTTTTTCTACATATCTACAAAAGTTCTCTGGGCAGCTTATAAATAAGTATCATTTCCAATATATATGTTTCTTTGCTTGTGTGTATATGTATGTATGTATCAGGTTTGAGAAATACAGCTTAAAATACAAGTTTAGTATCCAGTTGGAACATTCTAACATATTTTCTTTCCCCCCCCCCCCATTTTTTTTGTTACAGTTCACACCATGTATAAACCACTATTTCTTTTGTGTAAGCAAAAAAAAAACAAAAAAACCCAAAACTGACTTAGTGGCTTCAGATGCTTTTATATAACCCTATAATTTTTAAAGCCCTTTGTTTCATAAAATGAAATTATGTAGGCAATTAGTCTATACTGTGCTCTAACCCCTGTTATGCTTTGGCTAGGAAATGGAATTCAAAAGAGCAGGGTTATTTCATCTTAAAAAAAACATGTTATTGTACATGCCCAGTAAGTTTTTCTTCAAATATGTATTTATTAGGTTTACTGCAGAAATGAATTGCTCGGTTAGCCGTTCTGCCTTGTGATGCCAGAATCATGAAATGATAAGACCCAGGGAGTTATAGCTCAATCCACAACAGCATAAATGGGAACTGAGGGGGATGAGTTCCTCAGAGGAATCATAATAGAAATGTTTTGTCTTAATATATATCCAGGGATTAAGCGCATTTCTTAAATATTGTCCAGAACAAAGGCTTACTTTATTACTCTGTCAATGTTTGCCAGGGCTTAGATCAAGAACCTTTTCCCCGTGTCACAAAGGAGGAATAATTATTTTACATTCCCACTGGCAATGCGTTTCTCACATGTTATCTCAAAAGCCTTCGGAGAGGTTATGCTGTTTTTACTTCCCCGCCATCCTTGGAGGTAGGCTGGCATGAGAAAAAGTAATTAGCTGATGCTCAACCAAGACTTAAGTGGGATTCAAAACCAGATCTTCCTGATCANCATCATGCTTTATAGCACTCTCTAAGCAATTTACAGAGTCAACATATTGCCCCCAACAATCTGAGTCCTATTTTACTGACCTCAGAAGGATGGAAGGCTGAATCAAACTTGAGCCCATGAGGATCGAACTCCTGGCAGTGAGCTAAATTAGCCTGCAATACTGCATTCTAACCACTGCCTCGCCACAGCTCAAAATCCTCTATATGCCATTATTTTCATATATAAAACATGCTTACACTGCATCCAGAAGTGAATAACCTGCAATCTGCAGGGACCATTAACCTTTTCAGGCTTCCACACATTATCTCATCTATCTTTCCATTTCCCTGCATGAATACTGCAGGAAGATGGCAAAAACAAGGCTATTGGGGAAATCAGTACCTATTTATGAGATCCACAACAACCTCAGGACACGTGCTAAAAAGTCTAACACTATTGCAACATCTGAACACAAGAGCATTGATATGGTGTCTAGGCAGGAAGGGTGTTTGCCTCAGAAACTGACTTTCCTAATGAGCTTTGTAAATATGTCAGTGAGATACCCATTCTGCCCTCTAACACATTATAAAAGTTAATCAGTTAATATTTTCAAGCTATATTTTCAAACTATGTTAAGGGGAGGATGTTTGGGAAGAGCAGGTTGTTTTTGAGTACTTTGTTTTCTGTCATTTTTCTCTCTTTCTCTTTTTCAATATTTGCTGGTCACTTTAGATTAAAAATAAATGCATACAAATCAAATCAAATAAATCCTATTTTGGCTTCTGGCTCCTGCTTTATGTGACAGAAAAGATGCTGAGACTCTAGAAAGAGTACAGAGAAGAGCAACAAAGATGATCAGGGGACTGGAGGCTAAAACATATAAGGAGCGGTTGATGGAATTGGGTATGTCTAGTTTAATGAAGAGAAGGACGAGGGGGGACATGATAGCAGTGTTCCAATATCTCAGGGGCTGCCACAAAGAAGAGGGAGTCAAGCTATTCTCCAAAGCGCCTGAAGGCAGGACAAGAAGCAACGGGTGGAAACTAACCAAAGAGAGAAGCAACCTAGAACTAAGGAGAAACTTCCTGACAGTTAGAACAATTTATTTATTTATTTATTTATTTATTTATTTATTTATTTATTTATTTATTTATTTATTTATTTATTTATTTATTTATTAAATTTCTACCCCGCCCTTTTCCCAGCGGACTCAGGGCGGCTTACAGCCATTTAAAACAGGTACATAATACAAAAATACTGAATTTAAAATGTAATTAAAATAAAATATTAATTTTGGCCTTTTCTTATTAAAATTATTTTAAAACCAAATTAAGATAATCCTTAGGCCAGTCCTGCTAGCTTAAATAGCCATGTCTTGAGGGCGCGGCGGAAGGAGGAGAGATCCGGAATCACCCGGATCTCTGGGGGTAGTTCGTTCCATAGGGTGGGGGCTCCAACCGAGAAGGCCCTCCCCCTGGGGGTCGCCAGCCGGCACTGTCTGGCTGACGGCACCCTGAGGAAACCCTCTCTGTGGGAGCGTATCGGCCGATGAGAGGTAATCTGAGGCAGAAGGCGGTCTCGGAGATAACCAGGTCCGATGCCATGGAGCACTTTGAAGATGATAATCAACACCTTGAAGCGCACCCGGAAAGCCACCGGCAGCCAGTGCAGCTCGCGCAACAGCGGCGTTACATGGGAGCGATGAGTCACTCCCATCACCGCCCGCGCGGCTGCATTCTGGACTAACTGGAGCCTCCGAATGCTCCTCAAGGGGAGCCCCATGTAGAGAGCATTACAGTAGTCCAGGCGGGAGGTGACAAGAGCATGGGTGACTGTGCGCAAGGCGTCCCGGTCCAGAAAAGGCCGCAACTGGTGAACCAGGCGTACCCGGTAAAACGCCCC
>NW_015387236.1:53750-60941 GCF_001527695.2 Protobothrops mucrosquamatus | reverse complement strand
CATTACAGTAGTCCAGGCGGGAGGTGACAAGAGCATGGGTGACTGTGCGCAAGGCGTCCCGGTCCAGAAAAGGCCGCAACTGGTGAACCAGGCGTACCCGGTAAAACGCCCCCCTGGCCACGGCCGTCAACTGGTCTTCTAGTGTCAGCCGTGGATCCAGGAGGACACCCAGATTGCGTACCCTCTCCGAGGGAGCCAAGGTTTCGCCCCCTATAGTCAGCGACGGAGTCAGCTGACTATGCCGAGAGGCCGGCAGCCACAGCCATTCAGTCTTGGAAGGGTTGAGCCTGAGTCTGTTTCTCCCCATCCAGTGGAACAACCTGCCTCCAGAAGTGGTGAATGCGCCAACACTGGAAGTTTTTAAGAAGAAACTGGACAGCCATTTGTCCGAAATGGTATAGGGTTTCCTGCCTGAGCAGGAGGTTGGACTAGATGACCTCCAAGGTCCCTTCCAACTTTATGATGATGATGATGATGATGATGATGATGATGATGATGATGATGATGATGATGATGATGATGATGATGATGTGGTGGTGGTGTCCAAGATAGAATATGCCTAAGTTTAAACATGGAACTTTCTGCATGTTGGACAGGTGCTTGCTTATTAAACTATGGCCTCTCCATCCAAAAATAAACAGAAATTTTAGCAGGATTCTCTATCTACATATAGAGAAGATGCATACAAACATATAAATAAACAGAAATTCTAACAGGGTTGATATGTAAATACATCTATGGATGTACATAAGTAGGGTCAAAAATCTATGGGTGTGTATTTACTCAACAATTTAACATAAGTACTAATGGAAAGAAACTCTTGCTGTGGTATACTTTACAAGGGGGGAAAAAACCCTGATGGCTAAAGCTGATAAAATTCAGTTAACATCACAGATGATCTCTCTGTCTATGTCATTCCCACCCCATCAATTCACTGCCCCTTCTTAATCCAAAGTGTGCATTCTAGACACCCTCACTAAAAGCTCAGAGGGAAATCATATCATTTTGCTTTGTCTCAGCTCTGTGATGCTATCAAGCAAAGACTGTGCATTTAATTAAGAGGACGCTTAAACGTGCTGCACCAATACGTGCCATAAATCTCTTTCAGTATTATCTGTGGAGCAACAGTGAACTAACCAGGATCTTGAAGCCAAATCTTGGCCTTTGGTGCCCTTTGTTGTCCTTTGGCACCTGAAGTGCTGTAAAAATGTTCTGGTGTGCTGGAAAATGTATTAAATATCTCCATGACTTTTGTGCCTCTTTCTAGAATAAGGAAAAGAGAAGATAAAAACCCACCATCTCATCTGGTGACATTCACTAGCCTACAAATCATCTGAAGCTATTTGCTGATCAGCTAAATAATTATGCCTATGTCATATTATATCAATACTGTTCACTGGTTGCACTAATGAATGTGCAGAAAAAATTCAGCATATATGGACTGACTATAACTATGGGTACTAGTTAATAAATTTATTTTCCAATCACCAATATTTATGTAGCCCAAATGACCCCAGATGCACAGAAGGCCAAAATATCTCAGCCGATTAGAGAAAATCTAATTTACATGAATAAGAAAACACCTTGTAAAGAGCAAACAATAGAAGCAATGTGAATGAAACTAAGGAAGACCATTATAGTCAAGGATCACAACATGCCTAAAGGGAAAGGTAACAGGAAACCAAAGGAATTGCAATTCCAACATGTTTGTGTGATATTCTTAAAATAATGGATTTTGTTCAAAGCAGCTAAAACCCAAAATTAGCAAGCAAAACTAGAATATGCTAGAGATTTATGCAAAACCAGCAAGGATCAGAAATAGAAAAAAGAGAGGATAGGTTTACTAAAACAAGGTAATATCACATGGGAAAAGTTCCTGGAGAAATTGCATTCTTTCTGAAGAAACAGGGAATTGAAAAGAGAGGATCTTCATGGATCCAAGTCTTCTTACAATCCAAGATTACTATTCACAGTTCAGCTTTTTCTACAAGCTTTCTCTGGTTCATCATGCTGCCCCTGTTCTGGGGAGGGGGGGTTGACTGCGGGGGTCCTCTCACAAGATGTATGTAGTGAACAAATGTCATGTACCTTTGGGTGTCAGACTCAAATATTTTTATTTGCTCAGGCAAATTAAATATTTTAGCCACATCAAAACTTAAAATGGATACAGACAGAGTCAGACAGCTATGAATATTATTATGTTTGGGCCTTAAATTGAATGGTTGCACTATTTTTTTACAGTAATTGTTTGTATAATCTTTCATGAAATTAATTTTGAGATGCATCCCTTTAAAAAACTAAACTAAAGTTTGTTTAATATAGTATATACTAATTATATATGTTATCTATGTTACACTATAGGTAGCTGTAACTGAGCCTGGAATTAAGCAGGTCTTCACATGACCAATCCAATTTTATTTCATTTGGTGGGGGAAGTTGTTAAGTAAACACCATAGTCATTTAGCAAACCCATTGCCCACAATGGGTGTTTTTTGCCAGAAATCAGAAGCAAACACTGATGTCTGGTTAAAAAAAATATGTGACCACACAGGATGCAACAAACAGCCACAAATGCGGGCTAGTTGCTGAGCACCCAAAATGAGATCATGTGACCACATGGGGGCAGCCATTGGAACTTCGAATCCTAGGTTACAAGTATCTTTTTTGGGGTGCACTGTAACTTCAGATAGTCACTAAATAAACAGTTGTAAGTTGAGGTTACCTGTATATCATGTACTATAGTGTGGATGAGAGAAGAACAAACTATGATGAAGGAAAGAGCATAAGGAATGAGGAAACCCGGAAATGGAAACAAAAACGGATGTGTTTCTTTGGCTTATTTTTCCACTGAAAATATTGCAATGTATATTAAAACTGCCTGCCTTCACCTTTCTCAATTTAATATCATATTTATATAACCCTCACACACCTCATGAACACCTCGTGGCAAATTCTTTCCTTTCTTACATTGCCTGATTATATTCCCATGCTTTTCACAGCAGCAGACAAGGAGATAAGTTCTCCAAATATAGATGAACATTGCTAAAGAACAAGAAGCTTCAGCGTATGAGTGTCATTTTGACCAATGTCCCCATAGCTCTTGTAATAGATGGTTCTATCTTTTATCATTCTTCTATAAAATAGAAGCTTCAGTGTTTTATATAGTACTGTCACTATGATTGTGTAGAGTGTCAAGATTTTTGACTTTTTGATTGTTACAGATGAGAAATGATAGGAACTTGAGTAAAATGCCAGCAATGGGCTCATGAGGAAGATAAAGTTTGAATTTAGACTTAATACCTTACAGTATGCATTTTATTTTGACCCTTCTCCCCCAAAAAAGTCATACTAAAAAATTTAGCAAATAAAATATTGCAAGGAGTTAGGTTATTGCTTAGCAGAGAGTTCTGGCAGCAAGCAAACAAAAATTTGCAAAAATATATCTATCTATAGAGTAATTTTTTATTTATTTTCCCCTCTTTTTTTCTACATATCTACAAAAGTTCTCTGGGCAGCTTATAAATAAGTATCATTTCCAATATATATGTTTCTTTGCTTGTGCGTATATGTATGTATGTATCAGGTTTGAGAAATACAGCTTAAAATACAAGTTTAGTATCCAGTTGGAACATTCTAACATATTTTCTTCCCCCCCCCCATTTTTTTTGTTACAGTTCACACCATGTATAAACCACTATTTCTTTTGTGTAAGCAAAAAAAACACAAAAAAACCCAAAACTGACTTAGTGGCTTCAGATGCTTTTATATAACCCTATAATTTTTAAAGCCCTTTGTTTCATAAAATGAAATTATGTAGGCAATTAGTCTATACTGTGCTCTAACCCCTGTTATGCTTTGGCTAGGAAATGGAATTCAAAAGAGCAGGGTTATTTCATCTTAAAAAAACATGTTATTGTACATGCCCAGTAAGTTTTTCTTCAAATATGTATTTATTAGGTTTACTGCAGAAATGAATTGCTCGGTTAGCCGTTCTGCCTTGTGATGCCAGAATCATGAAATGATAAGACCCAGGGAGTTATAGCTCAATCCACAACAGCATAAATGGGAACTGAGGGGGATGAGTTCCTCAGAGGAATCATAATAGAAATGTTTTGTCTTAATATATATCCAGGGATTAAGCGCATTTCTTAAATATTGTCCAGAACAAAGGCTTACTTTATTACTCTGTCAATGTTTGCCAGGGCTTAGATCAAGAACCTTTTCCCGTGTCACAAAGGAGGAATAATTATTTTACATTCCCACTGGCAATGCGTTTCTCACATGTTATCTCAAAAGCCTTCGGAGAGGTTATGCTGTTTTTACTTCCCCGCCATCCTTGGAGGTAGGCTGGCATGAGAAAAAGTAATTAGCTGATGCTCAACCAAGACTTAAGTGGGATTCAAAACCAGATCTTCCTGATCAAAGCCGCCATTGCAACCGGTATATTCTACTGTGAATATGAGTTGGCTGTTTGTCTTTAACACTGAGAAATCAGCCTTCGCATCCCTTAAATTAAGGGGAAGGACTTCCAGCCAAAGGAATTGCTTGCCAAAAAGTAGTTTCTGCCTTGTTAGAATATATGTGCTTCACAGCATCTTCTGCAAAGTAACTGGGCAAACATCACATAGCACTTTATAGTATGTAGCATGTTTTACGTGTAGGATCCCCTGGATGTCTTGGAATCGCTTTCACAAAACTGGAAACAGGATTCTTACCAACCACTGGGAATTGCAGCTCTAGTTTTATTTTCTAATTTATGCTAGGAATAAAAAAAAATTGAAGGTATTGGTATTCAGCATTAAAAATAAGCCCTTTAACCTATTGTGATAGAAGCAGGGGGAAAGTCTGAGGTGATGGACAGCAAGGTAGGGAGGTAGGAAGGGAGGGAGGGAGAGAGGGGGGGACAGAGATAAACATCTAACAGTACAACAAGGCTTCTGTCTCAGACTAACTCCTTAAGATATATTGTAAGATTATTTCTCTATGACAAAGAGTTCTCTTTTTGTTTGTTTTCCCCCCTGTTTTTAATGGGACTGCAGAGCAAAGGGGGAACATTATAATTTCTGCTTTTGGAGAAGTAACCAAAGGAAATCATCCAGAAGACTGTAGAACTTGTTTACTTGGGAAAATTTTCATAACAAAGGGGAAATGAAGCTGTGTCTCACAGCTTCATTTCACTTCACAGAACAGGCAAAGGAGAAATATGGTCCTATTCTACAACCTCTATTCAAGCAAGATAGCCAACAAGAATGAATCAACCTGAGCTTCACTTGATCAGTAGTATTTTTTGTTTTTGTTTTTGTTTTGGTATGCCATCTTTTTAGTTTATGAACCTAGGAGTAGAAGGGAGGACATTTGTCTCACACACATATATATGCACACACATACATACACTAATATGAACAAGCCATCCGGGCAATCGATATTTGCCTGAAAACCAAGATGAATGTCTGAGAAAACTTTGCTAGTTTGTTTGATTATTTTTTGGTTTAACCCACAAATGGTGATTACTGACAAAATAATTACTTTTGCTTCAAAATAGTATCATAGCCATTGTATCGTAGCCATTGGTTGCCATTTCTTCACTACTGTGTCCAGGGAAAGTATTAGGTCTGGCAATCACGTCAATTGTAAAGATAGAACAGAGCATCGCCAACTGCCTTTATCTCTGCGTATGACAGCCATATGACAATGATGTTATGTTTCCAATCCAGCACACATAATCATTTTTTAAATACATAGCATTGGTTTCATACAACAACAGAGCATATTTAAGCTGTCTTAATACAGAAGAAGCACAAATGTCTTCACTGAATGACATCCATAATTGCTTTATTTTGTTTTCCAGTGGGTTTCCTTGTTGAAACATCCTTCCTTGCTCCAGACCATCAGAACTGACAGGGAAAAGTGTTTTAGAAAATAAAGAGATAACTCCTGGTTGCAGAGCACAGCAAAATGTGTAAAACTCTTAATATTACCTTTAATCCAATCACACAAGGACTTCTGCTTAGTTGAGCTCAAGAATATTATATAAAGATATTTTTTTAATAAAACACTTCTTAAATATATATCTCAGACCACTCCATATCAATCACTGAGCTGTGTTTAATTTTTTTAGCCAGCCCCACACATTCAACTGAGAACTGTCAGAAATAATCACCATTATGAAATAATAATAGAGCAGAGCAGATGGCAGGAATCCAAGTACATGAGTGATTTGGGGGTTGGGTTTTGCCAATGACACTTGAAATACCAATCAGAAAATGCATTTCATAATTACAGGTATCAGTGGAGGGCTGAGCTCTAGAGAGATATTCAGGAAAACCCTACCCAATTATTTTCCTTTTCAGGTTGCAGCTACTTCTAGAGCTCAGTCTCGTTGAAAACATTGTCTACATAATAGTTTGTTTGAACATAACATTCACAGCTAAGGGCCAGTCATCAAGGGTTATTTTTCCTCTTCTTTTCAGGTCTTTCCTGCATTTTTTATGAAGTACTAGATTGTAAAGAAACAGGGAAACCCAGCACTAGAGATATTGTTCCGCACATTTGTTGGAGGGGGGAAGGGTGCTTCTAGAGTCTTGCTTAATTTTTAATTTGGTTTGGCATTGTCTGATTGGCTTCTGATGTTACATTTCGCATATCTGGGAGGAATTTCAGCAGTAACTCCTGTGCTTATGTATGGGAGACAGAGAGCTAAGGAGCATATATTTGGATAGTTAACATGCATAACAATGAAACATTGGACATATTTATGTACAATGTATATATGAGCCATGGTGGTGCAGTGTTTAGAATGCAATATTGCAGGGTAATTCTGTTGACTGCCCGGGGTTCGATCCTCACCAGCTCAAGGTTGACTCAGCCTTCCATCCTTCCAAGGTCAGTAAAATGAGGAGCCAGATTGTTTGGGGCAATATGCTGACTTTGTAAACCACTTAAAGAGTGCTGTAAAAGCACTGTGAAGTGGTATATAAGTCTAAGGGCTATTGCTATATTTACCCTCATTTGGGAAAAATAACACCTCATTTTTCCCTGAAGAAGGAACAACAGCATTTTTACACTTAATATGCATGGTGAATTTTTCTCCAAAGTATTCCATACACTCCAGGGGTGTTGCAAGTAAACTGTATCAGATTTTGTAAAAGGTCCATATCTCAAGATATTCTCTGGATAATATATTCTCTAGGC
>NW_015387236.1:34389-53384 GCF_001527695.2 Protobothrops mucrosquamatus | reverse complement strand
CTATATTTACCCTCATTTGGGAAAAATAACACCTCATTTTTCCCTGAAGAAGGAACAACAGCATTTTTACACTTAATATGCATGGTGAATTTTTCTCCAAAGTATTCCATACACTCCAGGGGTGTTGCAAGTAAACTGTATCAGATTTTGTAAAAGGTCCATATCTCAAGATATTCTCTGGATAATATATTCTCTAGGCAATCTGCACACACAGGTTCTTCTCCTAGAGTTCCCCTTTAAACAGAGTTCTGTAATTTTCATTTTCCACAGTACTTCAGGTATAGTAAATTCACTATTTAGTTGACATCGCTTGATATTGATTGGAGTTTATGCACCATTATTGCCCTGGTGAGACAAATCCACTAGTTAAAGGGTAGTTAGATAGTTAGAGTCCTACTTCTTGCCAAGGACTTACTCAAACATAGAAATGGACCAATGTACTTGAAAAATTCCTGGGACAATCCAAAGTTTATTCCCTGCTATTAGTCATAACTTCTTCCTCCTTAGTTTACTAAACCCCTCATGGGTTCTGTTCTTCATTTTGTCCAATTTGGGGATGAGTTTGGGAATCTTTTGATGGATTGATGGATTGATTAACTGACCAGCATGGGTGGAATCCAAATTTACAATAACATTGGAAATGACAATATGTCTGAAATTAGTAATGGACAGAAATATCAGTTTTTTTAAAAAAAAATGTGAATGAACTACTAAGACAGTGATGGCGAACCTTTTAGAGACCGAGTGCCCAAACTGCAACCCAAAACCCACTTATGCATCGTCGAGTGCCGGGTGGGTGTGGCCCATTGGCTGGGCATAGCCAATTGGGTGAGCGTGGCTGCGGTGGTAACGGCAGAATGGGTGGGACTAAAAAGTTCAATCAATCAATTCCAACTTTGCAAGATCTTTTTTTTCCCACGAGAAGTTGAAATTGACTGATTGAACCTTTTTTTTTTTTTTTTGCACACAGCGGCGGAGGCCTAAAGCGAAAACCCAGCTGAAGGCCTAGGACTGGAGCGATGGCGCACGTGCCCACAGAGAGGGCTCTGAGTGCCGCCTCTGGCACCCGTGCCATAGGTTCGCCACCACTGTACTAAGATGTTCATTCCTGACTTAACAAAAAAAAAAAGTCTGGATAGTAGACATTGTTGTACCTGGAGAAGGGAAAAGAAAGAACTGGAGAAAATCACAAAATGCAAAGGCCTGCAGATGATAGCAGAACTATGGCAAAAGAAAGCAAAGATAGTACCAAAAGGAATAGGTGCCTTGGGTGCAATTCCATAATAGCTGGCGCACCACTTGAACACTATTGGCATTGACAAAATCACCTCAGTCAATTGCAAATGACATTACTTGAAAGAGCTTACATCCTGTGATGATACCTTTAACCATTAAACAACGTCTATCCCAGATCCTTGAGAAAGACTCGATGGGTAGATAAAAATGCCAAATCCAGTCTGAACATCTGTCTGACTGTGTAACAAAATATAATAATAATCAAATTGCCTTTTCTTCCCTTTCTGAATATAAAAAGGGGGTTGGGAAGAAGGATCTATGCTTCCTCAGTTTATTTCCATAGACTGTGATGACCTTTTAGCCTGCTGTTTTCTAAGCTTTGACAGAAACCAGATATACTTGGTAAGTGTGATGTGGTCAGCCAGAAAATATGCAGTGTATATATTCCTTTATCAGAAGATCCCCAAACTACTTTTCAGTATTACATGCCAGGAGAGAGTATGTTTGTTTTGCTAAGATGTTCTATGAGGGATATGTTGTGATTACTGTGTAATCTGTTTGCAAAGACAGTATGTCATCCAGAGTGGAAAGACATTCTGGTGCAGGCCCAGAATGTGTGTGAAATGGTTTACATAAAATAGCATCGGAGGAGACCTGCTTTCATTCTTGAAGTCAATGGGATCACCATATTGTTCTGGGGAGCTTCTAGGAGTCTGAAGCTTTAAAATCTGTAGCTCAAAATGTTTGCTTCAAAGGTAAAATAATCTTGGATTTGTTATCTTTTTTCTCTCCAAAATAGGAGCTCTTTTTTGGGATTTGAAAAAAGCAAGGCCCAAAAAATATAGACAGCTAGGCCATAGTTGTCTAGATTCTAATCAAAATTCCATTCAAAGTTCCCTGATGATGATGATGGTGTTATCCATTCACTCATGACCAACTCTTTGCAATTCCTTAGGCCAGTTCCCTCCATATCTTCCAATCTTGCACCCCCTTCTTTGAGTTGTTGTATGTTCTGCCTAGTCTCAGCTTTGATGGTGTCCAGCCACCATGTTCTTTGATGGCCTGGTTTCCTTTTATCACTAACTCTTCTAAGCATAATTTCAAAGTTCCCTACAATACTTATTTCCTTTTATATGTACAAAAAAATGTTTACTGAAGCATATTTCTCTTGAAGAGCTTTTGTATTGTTTATTTATTACATTTATATTCTTTTTCAGACTACCAAAAATAGTGGGCAAGGCAACTAACAATAATTACACTGATAAAATCCCATATTATAATAAAAATATTAAAAAAATAAATAGGATCCAGAAAGGAATTCCAATCTCAAGAAACCTCAGACTAACTTGCTAGCTTACATCTATGATAACACTAGCAATAAAATAAAGTATAGAAAGCTTGATCTGTTTAAATCATAATGGGAGACAGAAAGTGATTTAATCATTCTCTGAGAATCTATCCCATCCTAGAACCTCAGGATCTGGCTACAAAACTCCACTTAAAGACTACAGTAGATGGCAACAAATAAATATAGAAAATTATAAGTTTTACAATCATTTAGTATTTATCTGGAATTTACCATCCAGCTTGATAATTCTTCCTTGTCACCCCCTTAAACAATCCTTTGTATTGAAATAAAATACAAATGAAGATCAGTTTTTAACCCAAAGTTATGCATTACAATACTAACAATCCTTAGTGAATTTAACCACTGTAATTCAGGAAGCATATACCAAAGAGCATTAAAAAAAAAACCTCAAAAAAGTAGTGCAAAATCAGAAGAGGTGGAGAGACCTGGACCCATAGAATCATCAAGATTTGGATACAACTGAATGGATAACATCATCACCATCATCATCATCAACAACAACAACAACAACAACAACAGCCTGCCAAGGAGATTGCTGTGAGACTAGCAATATACAGACTTTAGTATCAATAGCAAAACAAACAAGTGCTGCTGGGTTATCTCACTTATTTGATGAGTTAGATTTTATATCAGTCAACACCCGTTTTTCGTGAGGCTATAGCATCAAAGATAACAGTACTAATAAGGTGTGAATACAGTTTATGAACTGGCTTGGGCATATTCATACCATTGGAAAAGAATGCAGCAAAGTTGTTTCCAATTTGAAGGATCATAAAATCATAACATCATAGCTTCAAATCTCATCAGAAAGGGATGATTTAGAGCTTACAGTGAATAATACCAAAGTGGGCTGCATGGATTCAGGAACTCTAAAATAGCACTGGGAGATAATGCTGGAGGACGGTTTAGTGTGGCATAGAATCAAAAACATGCATTTTGTGGTTTGCAAAGGAGGCAAAGGAAATGACTTTCAAATAATTTGTAAAATGTTTTAGAGTTGATTTCTATATATTGTCATTTTCCAGGCCATTTCTTGTATTATTGTCATTATTACATTTTTATATGGTATACATAATTGGTTTTGTTAATTAGTTTGATATGCAATATCCTTTCATTATCCTTTTAATGCATTAAGCAAAATCTGTTAAATAGCTGATATTCAGGGAGGGTTGTGAGTAGGTAGGAAGTAAATGACTTTTTTTCTGGGGGGTAAAATTAAGCTAAAATAAGCTGTGATATTTAAAGTTATTTTGTACTGCATGACACAATCTTCCAGGCTTACTCAACATTATTTTTCTTTTCACTAATTTAGAAATATTTTGGAGAATTATTAACATAAACTGGAGGGTGAATCACAAAAATAAGGATTTTTCCATGATCTCTGAAATAAATTCACAGTTTTTTAGAAGACATAGATAAAATTGCAAGCAGGGAATCAACAAAAGTTTGATTCACCAGCTGCAAAGGCAAAAAGGATTTTTTTTCTGAATTATGAAAACTATAAATATATAGACTAAACACAGATAACCCAAACAGAAATATTATGGTACTGTCAAAGGGCACATATTTATTTCCATAGTACATATAATCACTGTCAATCCACACCCCACCAAGTGCTTATATTCAGAAGAAGGAATGTTAAAATTTGAACATAACAATTAATATACTGTATGTCCTTCCATCTATTATTTTGGAACTACAGCATTTCTATTGCTGATTTTTCTTCTTTCTGAACCTTTTGTGATCAAAATTTTACAGCAGGTTTCTTATGAAAATATATGCTTCAATTCACATAGTTTAAAATAATAAGATCCATATAGATACAGAAATACATATCAAACTTTGTAGAGTTTATGTAAGCAATCACATCAGGAATAATTTTATAAATTTCCAATTGTTTGCAAGAAGCATCTTAGGAATCCAAATAATATATGATGTGTATTTCATATTCTTTTCACTGGTTGGTTTGTTTTGTGCTACAATCCAATAATAAAGCCATTTCAGGAGTAAGTTTACAGTCATTTTGAACACTTCCCATATAACTCAAGATGGATAGTTTAACCAGCAAGTAGGCAGCCTAATACTATCAGAGGTGGATGATAAATCAATAGCTATTCATCAGTATAGTTTCTCCATGCAGAGAGAATTTAAAATTATCTACAGCCCTTGTCCACTATTGGTATTAGGGAGTTTATTCAATAATTAGAGCATATGCTTTAAATGCAGAATATCCCAGATTCTTGGCATTTTGAGGGAAATGAGGAGAGAAACTATTCGAAATCTTGGATAGCTACTGGCAGTAATCTCCTATGTTTCTATGAATGTTAAATACTTATTATGGTTAGATTACCAACAGAGATAGATTGTTTGATGAAAAGGGAAAAATGCAGTGTAAAAGAAAGAACCAAATCAAAGCAATCAAAGGAATTGCTGAAAAATTGAAATGGTTAAAGGTTACCAATCAAGATATGGATTGATCAGAGTAAGAGCTACAATGGCTTATTATATGCACTGCAGTGGGAAGGTCTCTCTCCAGTTCAGATTTCACATTAAGCATATAAACTCATTAAAGAGTCTTAGATCCACATCTTTGTTCCTGGATCTTCATCTGAAATATGGGAATCATAAATTTATCTTTTCCTGTAAAGGTTTTACAGGCTTTCCTGTAAAGTGATCCAAAATCATTGCCCAACTGCAAAATATTTGAATATGGCAGGAAGGAACATGATGACCTAAGAGTTTTTGAAGAAGGTATGTGGAACAGAGAGATGGTATGAACACATTTCAGAAAATATAAAGATGAGAAGGGGAAACTGGAGTGAAGAACAAAAAAATTCTTCTCCCCAGATGGAAAAGAGAGAAGTCTTCTGACAATATAAAGTTTTAATTATAATTCTTTGAAAGATTATTTCTCTCCAGTGTCTAAAAATCATATTTAAATTTCCATTCTAGCAAGGAACTGTCCATGGTCCTTGGTTAATAAGATTTTTCCTTGACTATAACAAGAAATTCTTGGAAGGAATGCACTCTATGATGGTTTTCTTTTATTCCTATCAAGTACCTTAGCAAATCTGCCCAAATTATTATGGGAAAATAATTCATTTATCCATTTTGTCATTAAGAGACTGGACAGCCATTTGTCCGAAATGGTGTAGGGTTCCTGCCTGAGCAGGAGGTTGGACTCGATGACCTCCAAGGTCCCTTCCAACTTTTTTTTTTATTTTTATTATTATTATTATTATTATTATTATTATTATTATTATTATTATTATTATTATTATTATTATTATTATTATTATTAAGAATACTTTTTCACATGGGGATATAACAATTTTTCAGCTCTAAAGGCATACCAAAACTTCCAGCTCTTATATTTGAGCTAAATTCCCTTCCATATTTCACCATCCCTATTGCTGAATTTTCTAGAAGGGCTGATAAATTTACATAAGTTCACAAAGATACCATAAACTCTATATTAGAACAACACATTCATCATAGGAATGATTATATGTCAAGATTTCCACTGAAATCTAAAAAAAGAAAAAAAAAGACTCCGTCAGCAGGTTCTCTTAGGTAGCCATAGTGGAATAGCTGACTTTAGTTGGAGAAAACAGTTCTCCATCACTAAACCTAAAATTAGCCCATAATTCACCACTATGCTATGTCCAGTTGACATATTTTAATTTATAATAAGGGTACATAAGGTAATACATTAAATATATTACAAAGCAAATTAAACTATAGAGAAGGTGATCAAGGCCCTTGTATCTCATGGATGACCTTGCTAGAACCACAACTTTAGTAAAACCAGACAGCATCATGAAGGATTGATCAATTGTATCTGTTTACATACACAGGATGTATTTTGAGTTTTCTTACTGAGCAGTATTTGATATTATTATTTTCATTTGATCTCAGGCAGCTTTAGCATTCATTGTTATTTACCCTTTTGTTTGTACTGCAGTTCTCAAGAAAGAAATGAGCATGATATATTTTGGCTTTAAATCTAGATTCCATAACTTCACCCCAATGTCAAATGATAGCATAATAATAGTACTTCTCCTCCACCTATTTTATCCACCAATAACTGCAAAGTCAGAGCATAGGCCAGGCAATGTTATACTGCCACCCCAAAGTGTTGGATTACAAATCCCATCACCACTAGACAGTATTTTTACTGAGCAAATTACTCAATAGATCCTATGTCTGACTATGCTTTCATATCTCAAAACATAGACCATCTTTGCCTCTTCTGTTTAATATGGCTTGAAGAGACCCAAAATTTTAGCTTCTTGAAACAATGTTCTGATTCAGATTTAAATCAAACTGGACTTTTTTTTCAAGTTTAAATCATAACTCTAAGCATATTGTAAGTTTCTGTCCTATTATACAGTATACTGTATGTCATAACCATTAAATTGATTAAGCAATCTAAATTCATTATTACTCTAACATCTTATTTAGCACTATCTCTTAAACACAACAGTGTGCTATATATGCTTTTCAGGGCTATATATTACTGAAAAGAGCAATCATGTGATGGGTGTTGACCACCATTCTCTAACGAGTTACCAGATTTATCCAGGTCATTTGCCCTTTCCAGAAAACCAGTCACGAGAGAAGAGATGTGATACTGTGATGGGTGTATGTATTCAGATAAGAATAGGAGAATAACTGGACATGCTCTTTTGAAATCAAGTAATACCAAGGTGCATCTGATCTAGGATACTCACAGTTTCCCAGGTGAAACTATGGTTAGGTCTGTCCACATGTTGTGCAATTAAATACACATAAAATATACATATCAAGAAATATATGAAATGAGGATATTTAAACATGGAAAATTAACACAATAAAAAGACAACAGATAAGGCTATAGAAAACAGCTGTGCCAACGATGTCAATTTTATCTTCTGAGGGCATTATACAATTCTCTGCCCTGTATCCTGGGCCCCAACCTTCTCCCTGCTCTCCCACTTTATAATCCATATGGACCAGATTAATCAAGAACCAGCCAATGACAACTGAGCATATAATTATCATTCCTTTGGGGGACTAGAGTGGAACATGGTTGGCAAAATAAAGAGATAAAGATGGTGATGGCGGTGATAGTGAACTGGAACCCCTTGGAGAAAGATAACCTCTTTGGCAATTTATTCAAAAATGAAGGTGCAATTCTACTTTATTTATTTCTTTATTTTAATAAAGAAATGTTTTATCTCCATGCCAGTTTTAATGTTGTGGTACAGGTATATTTCTCCAGTGATTATTGCTAAAATTATTAAAATAGGTATTTTTATACTATCTTTTTAATTATGAATATTGATTTGCTTTTAAATAAACTATTCTCCAAAGCACCAGAGGGCAGGACAAGAAACAATGGTTGGAAACTATCCAAAAAGAGAAGCAACCTGGAATTAAGGAGAAACTTCCTAACAGTGAGGACAATTAACCAGTGGAACAGCTTGCCTTCAGAAATCGTTGGTGCTCCATTACTGGAGGTTTTTAAGAAGAGACTGGACAGTCACTTGTCTGAAATGGTATAGGTCAGTGATGGCGAACCTTTTAGAGACCGGGTGCCCAAACTGCAACCCAAAACCCATTTATGTATTGTCGGATGCTGGGTGGGTGTGGCCCATTGGGTGGGTGTGGCCCATTGGGTAGGCGTGGCTGTGGCGGTAACAGCAGACTGGGTGGGACTAAAAAGTTCAATCAATCAATTCCAACTTTGCAAGATCTTTTTTTTCCCCGAAAGAAGTTGAAATTGACTGATTGAACCTTTTTTTTTTTTTTGCACACGGCCGTGGAGGCCTAAAGCGAAAAGGTTTTATAAAACCCACCTGAAGGCCTAGGACTGGTGCAACAGTGCGCGTGCCACAGAGAGGGCTCTGAGTGCCGCCTCTGGCACCCGTGCCATAGGTTCGCCACCACTGGTATAGATTCTCCTGCTTGAGCAGGGGGCTGGACTAGAAGACCTCCAAAGTATCTTCCAGCTCTATTCTATTCTGTTCTGTTCTGCTCTAAATTTTAAAGTGCTATTTTGCTACTTTAAAAGTGCTCCATTTTATATGCAGTATTAATACTATTTTAAAAAGTTCTGTTCAGTTTTACATGAAGCCGTGGCTTCTCTAGTTTGCTTTTGCTCTCTTATTTCCTTTCCTGTCCTTTCTCGTGTTTGAGCTTTCAAATATCTTTCAAATTAAAAACTGAAAACAAAAACAGAGTATGTAGATCTATTTGCCTAATCTCCATGGAAATATTTATTCTGTTTATCTAACTGTGCCAAAAGGGAAATGAATGACAGCAAGCTAGATTATTCGTCTTTCTCAAGCCACTCAGTCTCTTATTGTCCAGGATAGTTTCCCACTCCTGCAGAATGAGAAAGCATGATGGTTGTAAGCAATTATTTGAATTCCATAGGTGTGCCTTTTGGCCTTATTAAAAAATTGGGGACTAGAGAGATAGACACACAATTTTCCTTTTCAATATGTTAAAAACCAAAATTAAATAGTCAAAATTAGATATTAAAATTGTACACTTCCTGAATCTTCTTAGAACAATTAGCTGGGCTGCTATGATGTCATGGATTTTAAAATTATTATTATTCTAATTCTCACCATTTCCAGAAGCAATATATCAGCAATGGATTGTTTAGAATATCTTTGTTAAGAAAATGAAACTCACCTCTTTAATCCAAATTGAAAGCAGAGCATGGAGCGGATGTATCTGTTGATAAAAAATACAGAAAATAGATTATTAATTATGAGAGTCTTCAGGCTATCACAGTTTGAATTTCACAGTTTATGGTCTCTTTTTAATTGGGATGCTGTTTCTTCATGACTATAAATAGTTTTCGACTGGAATAGTTGCCTGCAATTGCTTAAAAATAAAATATTGAACTAAGGCCATTCTTTGATCAATTCTTTCTATTCTTCCACATGAAATGGTTAAGCCTCGGATGGGCTTTCTCTATTAAGAAATTCTTTCCTGGTCTTGAACTCTGTGCTAGTATCGTGGAGCTGGGGTATTATTATTATTATTATTGTTGTTGTTGTTGTTGTTGTTGATGATGAGGATGTTGTTGTTATTCACTGCACAGAAAGCCAGATGTTCAGACTGGATTTGGCATTTTTGTCTGCCTATCAAGTCCTTACCAAGGACCTGGGATAGACAGATCTGGATGTTTGATGATGTTACAGATATCGTTGCAAAATGGAAGCTGTTCCAAGTCAAGCTGCCTTTTGCAATTGACTGATGGCGAATTTATCAATGCCAATGGTGTTCATGTGGTGCTCCAGTTGTTTTGGGATTGCACCCAAGGTGCCTCTTACTATTGGTTCTACCCTTGCTTGCCTTTGCCACAGTCATTCTATTTCTATGTGTAGGTCTTCGTATTTTGTTATCTTCTCCAGTTCTTTCTCTTCTATTCTGCTATCTCCAGGCACTGCTACATTATTATTATTATTATTGTTATTGTTATGATTAGTAATTTTTTGTTGCCTTTTGATTGTACAATATTCTGAGTACCTTGAATATATTCTATTTGAAGAGTACTTTCCATAAAGTTGTCTTTTAACAAGTAAAGATAAATACATCCTCAAATAAATTTTGGTTTTAGTGCCTTTATGAAGATGGTCTAGACTCTAGACAATAATGTAGGTATGGTTTACCTTTGCCCCTTTTATTGTTCACTGCTTTTTTTTCACTTCTCAACTTAACTTACAGCCCAGTACTACACAATCCTGTATAGCTTCTGAGCCCAAACACATTTAACCAGGCATTGATACTAAGGGACCTTGTAAAAAACTAACAATTAGGCAGAAAAAACGGTTCACAAATGAGATCCAAAAGGAAAAAAAATGGCAGACATGAGATATGTTTTTGAAGAAAGATTACATGGGGGGGGAGGAAAGACCAAGTGGAAGGGTTTAGAAAAGAAATTGAGGTCAATATACTGAAAGACAAGGCTAAGATGAAGACTTCTGCTGTTGCCAGCAAGAACATTCAAGGCTGACTACTGGAAACTATTGGCCCAAAACACAATTAAAGTGGTAGAAATAGAATCGAGTAAGCTCTAGGTCAGGGATGAGCAATTAACTTTCTCAAGAGATCACAGGAGAAACTGGGACTGTTGTGGAGAGCCAAATCAAGAGGTTGAAATTACTCACCTTAGTAGTTTTCTTGCAGACATTGCATTTCAACTAGGTGATAGAATCAGGACTAGTCAGGGCTTCATCACTAGCACTGATGATGTTACCTAGTTTGGGTAATGAAACATCTTCAAGGAAACTACCAAGCTCGGAGATCACCAGGACCCCACAGTTCAACACTGAGCTACAAATATTCTCCTTTATAGGTTGAATTTAATTGTGCTGCCAGTGTCTATGTGTTGAGAGAGGAGGAGGGAGCACAGAGCCTCACCTCACCTGGCCTCAGCCCAGCCCCTCTCTTCTGCCACAGTCACCAACTGACTGAAGGAGTGCTGGGCTTCTTTTCCCAGCCCTTAAGGCACACTTATTTACATTTTATTTTCTAACTTCCAATTGACCTCACATGAGTTGGACAGGGATTGCCAAAGGTCTGGGATGTAGCCTGGGGGCTGTAAAATGCCCAGATCTACTCTAGGTGGTAAAGTAGAACCAGCAGAAAAATAAAGGATGGCAAAGGTCAGAGCCTGAAGAAAAAAATTGAACTAAGGAGAAATTGAAGCTATAATTAAAAGCTCACATAGGCTGTAGAAATGAGGCATATACCATGCTGTTGGCGAGACATTCCCCGTTTCTGTAAAACTGCAAACTTTTGTATTCTAAAGGTAAGGAGACACAGTAGTTAGTCAAGTCTATTGTTATTATTTCCTGAATTGTTGCTATTGCAGCAATTCAGGAAAAGTTTGATTAGTCCAGGTATTTTGTAGCTGCATATATTTTATGTGGAATGTGCATCTTTCTACTAGAGTCTCATTTATATTAAAGAGAGAGAGAGAGAGAGAGAGAGAGAGAGAGAGAGAGAGAGAGAGAGAGAGAGAGAGAGACAAGGTCAGAATCTTTGTTGGCACCCTATTGAGCCTGCCAAAATGGCTCTGTATTGGGTGATTAAAAGGGGAGACAATAGACAGAGGATTGGTCTGTGCAGCTTTCTCCTTGCTTTGCAATCACGTTTGCACACTTCTGGAATCAGATACTGTATGAAGGAGACAGTAAATTGACAATAAAAATGTATGTCTCCAAATCTGATTGAGTAGCTGGGCTATGATATCACTGCTTGTATGCAATGAGGCCAGACAGAATGCAAACATTACAAAGACAAGAAACTTTTTCCTATCTGGAAGCACAGTCTGGCTGCCTCTTGTCTTAGTACTATTGATTATGCTCCCAAAAGGTCATAAATTACTGTAAGAGTTATTTTTAAGAATATTTGCTGAGCCTGACCTGTCAAGAGAGGTTAATCTAATGACTTTCCCACCTTCAGCCTTACAGAAGAAGGAAAGGGATGCCAAAGAAACTGAAAGCTTTGGGTTTTTTTCTTCCATGAAAGTAGCTTTTCAGCTTTCATATTAGTTCTATGGGAAGAAATATAAGGTTTTTTTTTTCTTTAAAAAAAAAAACAATCACATGATAACAGCAGAGTGACCTTCCCATAAATGAGAAGAAAAAAATCAGGGTTTTGTTTTAGGTAGAAACAGAAGCCTGGATCAAATATTTAAGAAATGCTTGCAAGAACACACAAGATCACAAAAAATATTAAACAGAGGAGGGGGCACCTGATTGGATTAAACAAAATGAGCCAGCACATCATTTTGGATTCAAAGGCAAAAATATGCTTGAAGAAGCAGGAAAAGAAGAATTCCTTAAAGCAGCAACCCATTTTTCCTGGATCACTGGAGCTAGTTCACTTTGATGTTTTGTAAAAAGGAATGCCACTGTGGCAGTCATTTTGTGAATCTACTCCTCAAATGCTACCAAAATTCCTAATGACTGTCATCCCAAAAAGGGCAGTTAAGAACCCACCCTTAATTTTTCATCTCCCCCCTCAGAACCCCCAGCGTGGCTATCCTATACTTGAATGCTCAGGAACCTCAGAAGTCCAATCTTGTTCATTCATCTCAACCATTTCTTAGTGTCCTCTTTGTACTTAGACAGATCTGATTAATTTTACTGCAGCTGCAAATCATGCAAATATAGTTGAGAAAGAGACGTTTAGTCCTTCATTGCTCTTCCACACAAACTCCAGTACTAACTGGGCTAAGTGTTTTTAGGGTTATTCCACTATACAGTGCATCACAATGTTAATTTTCCACATTACTTTATTCCCTCTCTAGCCCATATTTCACAAGAGAGAAAACAAATGGCTTGTAATTACATTGCATGCCAGAACAAATTAAGTAAACACACATTTTTTTTAATGCTTTTGGCTGTTAGGGTGAGAAACAAAGGTTCTCAAGTTAAGGTCAATATTAGAGTTATGCAATTGCTCTGGGATACAAGAAGACCAATGCTGGTGATTGAACACTGGTAACATGGAATCTACCATTGCTGAACTCTTAAAAACAGTGCCTTTCCTTTTCAATAAAGCCACTCTTCTTTTTTTCCATTTTATTTCAAATAATAATAATAATGGGAAAATCTTTTATAAATCTACAAATCTATTTAAAGCAGTGGTTTTCAACCTTTTTAATGCCGCGACCCCAACCGGTCGTAAGTCGAGGACTAAACCGGTCGTAAGTCGAGGCCTTTCCCTGCCCGGGAGCGCTGCACATGCGTGGTTCCGCTCCCTGCACCGGCCGAGGCATAGCTGGCAAGCGGCAGAGACGGAGCAGGCTCACCACCAGCTGGCCCAGCCCAAGGGAGGTAAGGCACCCACCGGAAAAGGGGGGAAAAATGGCGGACAAAAAAAATGGCGGACAGCCTTTCTTGGCGACCCTCGTGAAATGGTCAATCAACCCCAAATGGGGTCCCGACCCACAGGTTGAGAACCACTGATTTAAAGTGCTTTGTGGCATGGAACCAGGTTATCTGAAGGAACACCTCTCCCTGATTAACACATTAAGACTTCCTATTACATCTGGCAGAAAAGACAGGTTGCGAGTACCATCTGCCAGGGACTTACATTTGGTGGGTCCCAAGAAGTGGGCCTTCTCTGCTGTGGCACCCACTCTGTGGAACATTCTCCTTCCATCCAGGAAGTCAGGTTAGCTCCATCTCTCCTATAATTCCAGATGTCCCTCAAGTCCTGTTTATATTGCCAGGGAACCAGAAATATTTTTAGATGGATCCACTGGGGTTGGTCTGTTTATTCTGTCCATGTGGTTTGTATAAGAATAACAGTGACCTTCCTGTACAAGAGTAAAGAAGGTCGTGGTTTTGTGTTTTTAACAATATTTTTTTAAATATTTTATAATGTTTTTTTTATTTATTTGTTGTTTTATTGATTGTTGTATGCCATTCAGAGTTGCTTTTTATGAAATGGGTGGCCATATAAATGTGATTAATAAATATGGAAAATAAAATAATATATATTGTGCAATTCAGCAAAAGGTGAATTAGAGGATGACTCTCTAAACTCAAGTCAAGGACATCAATGATGCAAGAGACAGAAAGAAGGGGGGGAAGTCCCGTTCATTCACAGGGACAGGATCAAACTGATTATGGTTAAAGGCAACCATGAAGAATACCAAAGGAAACAGAGGTTGAGACTGTATGGATCTGACTTCACCAGGTTTACAAATTTATAGTGGAGAAAAGATCTAGGCTTGATGGGTTTACAGATTTGTGGACACAGTAAATTCAGTGCATTTTCCCACTAATTCAGAAGGACAGACCGTGCATTCGCCTATTTTAAATACTTTTTACCCATGATAACTACCTGGCTGAAGAGGATATTTCTATCCACAACCATTCCAAAGTTATGGGTTTTTGTTTTAAATCAGAGTAACACTGAAACATTCATATGCTTAGAGGTGGCATTTAATAAGGGCAGGATGAGCAGTAAATGAGATACAATTCTATAGCATGAGGGTCCATGTAGTTTAGAAGAAATGTTTTAGTCCTTCTGGGGTTCTTGGTCCTCTCAAAGCTACTAACACTGATGATGTTACATAGTTACAAAGGAAGCTTTGAGAGAACCAAGGACCTCTCATTTCAAGCCGGAGCTACAAATATTCTCCTTTATTGGTTAATCCTTGTCCCTGATAGTTATCCTTACAACACACAGAGTGTCCCCTAGGCATAATCTAACAATACATCTAACTGAACATCATCTATGATAGCTAAAATCCAGGAGAAACTAACTTGGTGCTTCCCAGATGATGTTCCCCATTCCTATCAGCTCCATCCAAAATGATCAGTGTCATATTGTGGAAATTGTAGTCCTAAACATCTGGGTTTATCTACATTCGAGATGGCAGTTTTAAGGGTCTGGGTTTCCTTTGTGATATTTAATTACAAGATTCCTTTTATTTTAAAAGGAAATTGCTCACTTGTTTTGGGGTCTGAGCTAATTTTAAAGTGTTTTCTCTTAGCGCCAATGATTAGTCATCTCTCACCAGTTTGGAAATGATTCTTGAAGTTTTCCAAAAGTTGTCCTTTCCACATCTATCCAGAAATACCAAATACTGAACATGAGATTTATTGGGGGGGGGGGAAATCATACACTTTCCCATTGAAATGTAGTTCTTCCCAGGTCTCAATGAGCTTTTCTATTTACTGTCTTTTAAATTTACCTTGATCATTTTTTTTCCAGAATAATCATATTTCTCCTTACTCTTTCCCACTTAATAAATGCATTGTCTTTAATATCATTTCTTTTTTTAACTTCTTAATTGTAAAATGTTTACTCACTTGCATACTATAGCAATAGTACCTTGCGCATGTGTGTATGTTTGAAATCCTGTACTCAGGACTGGATTGAAGAAAAAAAAAGACACCGGATGCAAGGAAAGTGAATTCTTAGTAGGCCTCCAAAGGATTACATTTGCCCTTTTCCTCTCTCGATGTGTGCCGGAAGAAAGTGACCCACACTTGCTATGGAAGTAGAGAAGAAAGAAACTAGAAATCTGCAGCGTTTTTCTGCCTCACTAATTTTCAGAATGGAAAAGATTTTTGTTTTGTTTTGTTTTTGACAATCAAAGCTTCCTAAAGACCTTATAGAGGGCACTGAAAGGGGCCCATAACCTATTGATCCCCTTTTATTCAATCCAATTCACTTGACTCTGGGCATACGGTAAATAATGACCCCCACCTTATGAGGATTTTTCTCTTCTGTACGTGCAGCAGTTTGTGCGTATCCTGTTGTAATGAAAACGCGGCTGATTTACTGAGGCTACCCAAAGTTAAGTTATTAATTAGAAGATGCATTACCAACCCACAAGAAGTCGTTCTGAGCGGTCGCTGCCCAACGACCTCAGAAAGACAAAAGATTCCATTTTACAAAATCTAGTTAACATATCAAAGAGCAGTAAATGTGCAAATTGCTGTCATAAGGCATCCTTTATTGCTTTTCCTTTTCAGAACAAGGCTCGCCCCTCCCCCATGCGTCGAGGCTCTTTGACAAGGTTACTCATTGGAAAGAAGAGCAGCTATTTTATGCTCTTCAGATGTTTACCTTCTGTAAAAGACACTTCAAAGATTGCTTATGGGAGTCTCCCATCACCCAGCAAACACTTTAAGCCCATTGTTGTGATGGATGGATCCTTCCTGCAGATTTAATAAATATAAGCAGAAGCCAGATCCGGGTTTTTTTGTGTGTGTGTTTTTGGGTTGTTTTTTTTTTTGTTTTTTTTTGCAGGGCCAGCTGTCTGCACAATAGGCAAATCGTTCATGGGTGGCCTACATGGACAGGCCTCTTTAGAAAAAAAGCCTAAATAACTGTTTAATGCTTTCTTTCTTCATGTCTCTGCCACCACATTACTTTTATTAATGCTACTCCGGTATTTTTCTCCCACTTCTCCGAAACTGGATAGATCATAAATATCCCATATAATTCTTCAGAAATCCTGTAGTCAGGCTCATTCTTATGTCCTGTTTGATCATCTGGGCGCACGCAGGTGGGTGAATGCAGTGATTTACCAAATGGTAACTTAGCAGGGGGCATCCAATCCAACCAACCACAGGCCAGTTATCAGTAGCAACAACCTGCCTGGTGAGAAATTTTTTTTATCCTGTCTTTCATTTGCCAGATCTCCGAGAACAAATGGCTGGGTTGTAAAACAAGCTTTTCAAGATGTGAACCTTTTGCTTGGGCTAACTCAAAAAGAAAAGCAACCCCCCCCCACACACATACATACACAAATATATCCATTTCTTTGAGAAATTGTTTCATTTTTCTCATCAAAAAATTGGGCTTGAATTATGATTCAGTAGTCAACCTATGTTGATAGTATGGGATAGAATATATGATACATACATTCCATTCATGCACAACACATGCATTGACATAAATATATATACAGATCATCCTTTTTGTATACAGATAAGATTTACACACAACAGCATTTCCTAGTGAACTGATTTCACTATGAGGCAAGACAAGTTTGAAACTAAACTAACATAGGAATCTACTAGATTCTGAGAGATTTGGGAAACATTCCTGATTAAGCAAATTCTCTTCCTTGTCAGGGGGAGTAAAAGTAAGAACCTGTAATTCTCCAAAAGTTGTGAACCACAATTTTGAGTAGCCCCAGCCAGCAGGGCCAATGGTAAGAGGTACTGGGAATTGTAGTTCAGCAACATCATCACACAGCAAGATCAGTCATATTCATCTCTCCAAGACAGTCAGCACCTTCCTCTTCAATGTCTTTCAATATCATAAAAAACTATGAAATCTGATTGCAATATGCCACATTGTGGTGTATGCAGTGAAATACTTTGGAGAGTTGTATTTCTTTTCCTCCAGTCCAGATGGTCCTTGGTTACTTCTGGGTGGGAAATATTGTAAAGGACTTCCTGTTGTGGTTAAGCCTTAGTGGAGCAACAAAATTTTCCTTTTTTAAAAAAAATCTCTTTTCAGTCCAGAAAACATTTTCTTAAAGGGTAAAAGTTTCAAAAATGCTGAAAACTTTTAAAATAATGTCTAGTGCAAAGGTTTCTAACTTTGGCCATTTTAAGACCTGTGGACTTCAACTCCCAGAATTCCCCAGACACCCCTGGTAAGTGTCTAATCATCCTTTGTTCTAGGCTATTTTTTAAATTTAACTAATGGCTTGCTCAGTTAACCCTGTTTTGGCCACATGTTCTGACTTCTCCATCTGCTGGGTTGTCCCTGGGTCCTGGTCTTCAGCAGAAGTGTTTGCCTTTTGCTAGAAACAAACAAACTAGAATCAGCTATTCAAAGCCCTTCCAAATGTTGCTTTTGAGAGGGCAGTTATTTAAACCCATCGCATCAGCAATCATATAAATTCTAGTCAAATATTAGATCAAAATGATATTAAACTAAATCAAGTTTTTTATCTTGATCCTGATCATTTTGGGAATGTGGTCATTGTCTCCAAGTCCAATTGTGAATCTCACTTCAGGAAAAGTAAGGTGTCCCTGCCTAAAGCCTATGGAATGACCCATGGACTATGGTAGTCACCTAACAGTCCTCCTTCAACATACCTTCCAGGTAGCAATTGTAAAGAAATCACCTTTATCTGTTCTCCTATCAATGGAATATATAAGAGTAACAAACAATGCTAAAGGTTCACTGTGGATTTATGACAGAGGGGTAAAAATTATTATTTCAAAGGCCAAAATTGCGATACAATAATGAAGTTATGCATATTCCACATAAAGTTAAACTTAAGTAGATAAAAGAGTAAGGTGCAATATTAGCAGAGTGTTTCCAAAAATGCAGACTGAATCCAAAGAGTTAAGGACTGGCAGATTGCATTAGTTTTAAAAGTCAAACAGACTCAACATATCAAAGCAAAGTAGTTTTCAAACTGAGCTCTCCATAGAAATTGATCCAGATCACAACTGAGATACAAGCATATAATATGCCAAGATGCTTCTTATTACATGCTCCTTCATACAAAAAGTTCAGAAAATTCCTTGACTTCTTTTGGTTGCTAGGCAATAACTATGCAGGGTTCTAATTAGGTTTGCATTCTGTGTGACCCCTCCCCTTTTTTCCTTTTTTTTTCTTTTTGTTAAAACTAAAGGCAAATTAACCCTCGATTTGCCGCTTGACGAGGTTCCTGCCATCATCGTTTCTACGTGCAGCAATAGCCAGCTAGGTGGCACTAGCTCCAAGATCTTCTGTTTGAGAGATTAACTATCCAAAATAAATTATTCGACCAATACCTCATCCTGATGGGGTGCAATGATGTTAACCAACTTCATAAAAACATTTTCAGTTCAAATACTGCTTTGGAAACTGGTTCTGCCACAACTAGCCAGGTTTTGTCAATAATTTT